>NC_136776.1:20967001-21149501 GCF_947034865.1 Barbatula barbatula
ACAGGCTTCGGTCCAAACATAAACCCTTTTGCTAAGAGAAATAGAAACTAGAAAGCGTGCACTAGTTTCAGAGGATACTGACGTACGTATTTTGACGCATTTCCGCGTGATATGGAATTTTGCATGGGAAAAAAAATGTGGCCGTGGCTTTCGTATCTCTCTGCGATTCGATTGGATGTATAAAAGCAGCCGTTGGAATGGAACTAGCATTCGACTGACAGTTGAAGGGGTGGAGTTAACGGATGCCCCGCCCAAGCCATCTAACATACGTCATCTAAGATGGATAGTCATTACAGGGCGGAAGTGCATTTTCAGATTTTAACTCAAGATTATGAGGGCACAGGATTTTTTCAAAAAGAGAATGAGCCAGATTGATACATTATTTACAATAAACGCTGCAATACTTCATGGATTTTCTTGACATTTTTTATTTCACTGGGACTTTAAAGTCTTTGAAAGCAGGTCAGCCCCTCACACCACTGAGATGGAGAAGTGTCAGACTATAAAGAGATCCGATTTTTTCAGGGCGTGCAGTTGTGACATTGTGGCCCGTAAAGGCCCAGACATGTCACAAATGCGTTGTTTTGAGGAAAATAAAATCTCTCAACTCAATCCGGTTCCACTCCAGCGGTTGTGAGTTGCTTCGAGATTCGTTTTTTATAGACGACTCTGTCACTCCACATAAACATTACAAAGAATGCGTTACGCCCCTGAGCATTCCCCTGTGACTTTGAGCGATCCTATTACGTGGCTTTGGAGTTTTAATTGGCTGGGAGCTGTGGAACGCTGACGTGCTATTGGTTAAGGGATCGAGATTTGTGGGGTGGGTGTGGCGGAAAGACATGGTGTTGAAATACAGTGTGGTTTTTATTTTTGTGTATATTCCTTGGATCAAACAGAAGAGAACATTTATACAGAAAATGTAACCTTATCGATATTTATCTTTGGCAGGACAAGAATGTACGTCGCACTAGTTAAACGTGTTTCTGTTTTATATCATTTTTTTGTATGTATAAAGGCGTTTCGTATGAACAGAAAACAAACATAATATATAAAAATGATTAACAAAAACTCGATTTGCAACCGTGTTTCAGCAAATACCATCACAGACATCAAAATAATCATCTCACTTGTGTATGCAAATATTTCCCAATAAACCAATTTGAATAAGTTAACAGCTGACACAAAGATTATTCTGCATCCCGGCAGCGTGCTAATATTGCACATCTTGCTTTTTATGACACAGATAGGGGGAAATATGCAACAAATTAATTTCTTTCATCTTTTAAAGCTGCAGTGCTGAGCTGCGGGCTGGGTTGTATAATGTGACATGAAAAAGCTTACGGAAATGTATAAGCCAAAAATCTCTCTCTCTCTCTTTCTCCTCGTTCTGTCAATCACGATCCAGGAAGTGCCGTGTA
The DNA here is from genome assembly GCF_947034865.1 of Barbatula barbatula. Lineage (NCBI taxonomy): Eukaryota > Metazoa > Chordata > Actinopteri > Cypriniformes > Nemacheilidae > Barbatula > Barbatula barbatula. The sequence goes on from NC_136776.1 coordinate 20,968,423, forward strand.
AAACCCCGCAACAACTCGGACCCTGAACGATTGAAACTCACATCGAAGCCATTACCAAACCCAACCTGTTTCGCGGTGAGACGCTAAGAATGCCTTGAGTTTTTGAGAGGATTTTTTTCCTCTAGAGACCAGTTTGAACTTCAGAGCTCCAATGCTGTTTTTGATATGAGATCACAGGCAAAGTTACAATCTCCATATGTGCGCCAGGAAGCCGTGAGCCATGTTTCCATGGTGCCGTGAATCATTTCAGCCCTCACACACACAGCTTAAGCTTTATGAGGTGTCGGAAAAATGTGTGTGTTTGGATACTTACAACACGCCACGAATGAAGGAAAACGATGGTTTCAGGTGGATGGATCCAGAAGTCCTCAACATTCCGTCTAAAACGGCAGATCATGATTCACTCATTATCAATCACAACTGATTTATAAAAAAAACAATGGACGCATTAAAGAAAACTAAGTTGTTTCTCTTTCTTATGGGATTGGACATCTTAACATCGGCACAGAGCTTGCATAATATTTGTCGTAAAAGATTTTCGAAAAGTTGTCTCCTGTATTGCGTTCACACCTGAATTTGAAGGGATTCACTCCAGTTTCACTCTCCGATCTTCGCAGTGTGCATGTGACCCATGCTATCCGTTTCCTTCGGCCATAAGTAAAAATCGAATTTCAGAGGTAAAAAAATTGACGTTTTAGATGCCGTTTCTCGGAAACCTGCAAAAAAGCACAACAAAACAACTTCACGTCATGTGAAAAAAGACTGTTATAGGATTCGACTGCATTTATGTGTGTGTATGGGACCGGAGGGTGTAACGCCATGATTTCATTAGAAAGAATCGAGTCCAAAGTTTTAGGTCAACGTTTTGGCAAGACAAGGCGGAGCCCAAATTAAAGATTCACACATAAACACACACGTATCAAACACGCGGGACAACGTGAGCAAGAATACACACACATCCCGAAACGCCAAAAACTCAAAATAAAACGGCTTGTTTATTTTTTGTGCTGTAATTGCGCATGCTGCTTTTGATTATCAAAATCGTCAATCATGAAACACACGGCCTATCGAGAAGAAAAACAATTACAAGTTATGAATACGTGACAAGTTTGTTTCCCTGACAACCTCGTTTGAGTTTGGTCTGGTGGGGCTTAGGACGGGATGCTCATTTCCTGTTTTGGCATCTTTGCCATAGACATCTATTGTTTTATACTGACCTAATGGTGTTTTATATCCCTGAGCGCTAACCACACCCCTAAACCGAACCCTCATACAAACCTTTTGCATTCTGACATTTTCAAATAAGCATTTTTTGGTATGTCTAGCATTCGTGAGGACATTTAAGTATCGTCCAATTGTACAATCACACACATAAATATCCAAACCCTGTAAAAAAATATTTCTGCCTTAAAGATTTAATATCGGATGATCAAAATGGGTGTATAAAGTCGTTTCAATATATTATTTTAATTTATTGAACTACCTTATACAATTTGTATGAGTTAATGTGAAAACATATGTAACCATGACTTGTTGATCACATAATTCTTGACAGCATAACAGACTGTCTTTTTATTTGTTTTCCTATAGGAAATATACAACACAAGAGGTTACATCAGTGACAGGATGTGACATCATTCGATAACTTCCCACGTCCTGTGAGACTCAACAGAGAGGAAGCGTTGTATCCGTGTTTGGATTGGCTTGCTTCCCTCCTGCGCCCTGTGAACAAAAACACAGGACAGTTCTTTATACCTCAAAGTATGTATTTACTTTGAGAAAACATCAGTTAAAGATGCTGTGTGTACTTTTTTGGAGGGTCTTTTGAGAGAAATATAATATAATATACATACCTATCTTTAGAGGTATATAAAGACCTTACACAATAAAGCGTTGTGTTTTTATAACCTTTGAATGAGCTATTTCTATCTACACACAATGCGGGACCCCTTGCATGGAATTCGCCATGTTGTTTCTACAGTAGCCCTAAACGGACAAACTGCTCTACAGAACACATTTCGTAATTACGTTTTCTCCTTCGGCAAAGAAGAGAAAACGTGACATTTTAGTCCTGTGTCGGCCTCCTTTATGCTTCAAACGGGAGGGTTGGTTTCAATTTGCAACCTCACTACTAGATGTCGCTAAATTTCAAACATTGGACCTTTCAAACGTCTTCGTAATGTCATTCTAGTGGTGCTTTTAACACGGAAATTACATATGCATACGCATGCATGTTTTCTCTGATTAACTATTAATGCAACCAAAGCAGTTTCTCGATTTGACTTAGCTGGTTGTCCGTCAAATAAGCAGATGATGAATTTGTGTCTGTTTCCACAATAAATCCCAAATATGCGTTTCATGGGTTCAAGAGGCATTAAATGTATTCACACTCAGCAGAATCAGATTCGTCTTTACTGATGAAATAAGATTAAAGGTCGGTCGGCGGAATCTGCAGGAATGAAGCTTCAGATCACGGCATTAAAAATTAAACGCTGTAGAGAACGTGGAAAATGTTTTGCGCGATATACCCATGAATTTAATTTGAACATGCAATGGTTTTTCCCTGACATGTTTCACACCATTGATTTTCCTATTGCACAATCGCAATCCATAAAATCCCAACAATTACAATTCCTATCAACCACCGCACTTCCATTAAACCCCTTCATCACACCAAACAAGAAATCTGTACTAGATGTCATTTAACATTACTGTTACCCTAATGCAAATTAATCTCAATATAAAGTATATTTTACAGTGCAAAATAGAAATCTGTCCAAGCCTCCTGGGTAGCATGTCTCCCTGGTTGGAATCTTGGAAACAGTCGAATATCCAGGCCAGACGTGTACAGAACCAGCCAGAAAAAGATGAGAATACATGGAAAAAGTGGCCACAGAGACAAACACTTGGACACTTTTTCAGTCATTAGTTTTGTATGATGAGACATTTGGCTGGAGAAGAGCGGAGAACATCCATCCAAACCACAGAAGGAAGAGAGAGAACGAGAGAGAGAGAGAGAGAGAGAGAGAGAGAGCGAGCAGGTAGAGAAGAGGAGAAAATCACCTTAAAATTCGACACTGTTTCTATATCAGGCACAGAAACAAGTGCCCTAGATCATTCGAAGTATGTGTGTCTCAGGTGTTACAAGGGTCAAAGTATCACCTCCATTGATGTCTGAAAACCAAGCACAGAAAATCCTGATCCGAATGATTTATGAAGTCACTACCATTGCGTAAAATTCAACCAAATTACTGTTTGCACACACATAATAACCTCAAGACAACATCATGTTTTGGTTTATTGCATGTCTGTACACCCATCTAACAGGAGCACAAACGGTGTTTAAATATTTCTCCCTGCTTATTGTGAAATGCCGCTGTAAAGCTTCCTGTTGAAACAAAGACGAACATTGTTCATGTGGTTTATGTTTCCAATCTGTTCTCATGGCCCCTGGACTTTTTAAACTGATAAAGAGATTCAGAATAACTTCCTTTGGCACCTTCAAGGCAGGTTTATCAAGTCTGTCACTAAGGAAGGAAACAGTATATACAGGTATACAAATGCGGGCAAGGATATCTTGTTTGCATTCTTCTAAAAATATCAAATGAAATATAATTTAAAGCAGCAACGAGCCGTTTTTCGACCTTAAAATAATCTCTATAAAATTATTTTTTAGTGGTAGGACAACTCTTAACTGGACGTATTTTACTGCCGTAACGTGAGAATTCTTACAAATTAACCGCAAGTTTGGCAAAATCTAAAATAGTACCGAATCGCTATAAGGTATTCATGGCTGAAAAAAAATGTATTCATACAAATTAACCGCAAGTTCAATAAATCTAAAATTGAGAATCGCTGTGAGACTGTCATTGGCGTAAAAATGGGAATTCATACAATTCACATCCAGCTCACTAAAATCTTAAATAGTTACGAATAGCTATGAGACTGTAATGGCCGTAAAAAATTTGAATTCATACAAATCACATCCAGTTCGCTAAAATCTAAAATAGTAACGAATTGCTATAAGGTATTCATGGCTGAAAAAATATGTATTCATACAAATTAACCGCAAGTTCAATAAATCAAACATTGCGAATGACTGTGAGACCGTAATTGACGTAAAAAATGTTATTCATACAAATTACTGCCAGTTCGCTAAAATCAAATATAGTTACGAATCGTTATGAGACTGTAATGGCGGTAAAATGAGAATTCATACAAATTAACCGCAAGTTCAATAAATCTAAAATTGCGAATCACTGTGAGACTGTAATTACCGTAAAAATTTTAATTCATTCAAATTACTGCCAGTTCGCTAAAATCTCAAATAGTTGCGAATCGCTATGAGACTGTAATGGCCACCCTATCGTATTCCTTCATTTACTCATCTTGTTCACAATATTTGCCCATGCTAGCTTACATCTTAAAACGTAAACAAGATGGAGTTCTCTGTAGAGCCATCCACAAAAAATGCATCCGGATCTGGGCGGGACCTCCACATCTGCAAAAATGAGGTCAACAGCCTCTTTCTAATTTTCTCAAAAATTACCCAAGTCTGTTCCAGAATCTCCACAACCGACCGTTCCCAAACACATCTGGACCATAGAGAGCCAGAAATCGCTGCTAATCCATCCAGTTTTGCTTGGCTTAGAATATCGACCTCGATACTGCCAAAAACCATAAAACAAACGGTAGGTTAAACCCAAAATCCCCCAAAACAGACATCAGCATGCATAGACAACATGGCTGTGGACCAAAACCCGCTGTTCAGCCACTGCCTACTGGTAGCTGGCATCTAAAACAGCAGCGAACTGGCATGGACCCTTAAAAGTGATTGATTTAGACAGAGCGCATGAAAATATACATTTACATTTAGTCATTTAGCAGACGCTTTTATCCAAAGCGACTTACAGATGAGGAAACATTGGAAGCAATTCATGTCGCTAATACATGGGTAAAGTAGCTTTTAAGTACCGGTTGGATTATACAAATATTTTTATGAGCATTCACATCACTTTCCATCACAAATTCTCAACGCAATGCATTCTGGGATTGCTATCTTTTTTAAGCAGGCATAAGATGCTGCTGTTTAAAATACCCAAATATTGTAAGCGAAATAATTACATTGCTTAAAGTCTTTCGTTCAAGTGCACTTCAACGATCTCCTAAAATGCTGCCTAGGTAGATAGCTCACTAGGATTTGGAGAAACAGCATTTTTGCTAATGAAAGAGCGAAGATGTCAAAGATTCGCTCACATTTAGAAACATTATCAGATCATTGATTCGTGGAAATCTGGACCTGCCAGTAGCTGATAAGACCCTGAGACAGCTCGGATTTGAGCCCACATGGCCCCCTAGTTCACCTTCATCCCATAATGTGGATTTTACCAGTCGGAAGGCCGTGCCCGAGACATTCTCAGCGAGCCCCTGCTATTGTCGGCACCAGGGGATATCACCAGCTTGTCACGGACAAATCTGATATCTCTTTGTTTATTTCAGGTGCGCTCATTAAAATCTCCCCCGCCTACATTTCTATCTCTCCACTCCTCGGATTCTCGCTCTCTCTCGTCCCCGAGGGCTTCCTAATCTCTTCTATCTCAGAGACCATTAGCATCACAATTATAACCGTATTTAACCCTTTAACACGCAACACATTCTAGTGTCTGGAGGGAAATGGCAAAGGATTAACTTTAATATTTACGATTATGTTTGGTAATGATACGGCCACTTGTCTTGTATAGAAATACCCTTGCGGTGTTCTGTAATAAAGACACAAATCTCATGACATTAAAATATCTTATATTTAGAGCAAGCAATATATTTCATTGAACAAAATCCGTTTGACATATGAAACTCATCTTTACATCAAATCACTTCAAACTAACACTTCCATCCAGATCACGTTGTAAATCTTATAAAACAGTTTTCGACACTAGAGATTGCAGCCAGAAAGATTTTTGAGGAAGAAAGCATTCTTTGAGTTTATTTTTATGGTCTTAAGCTCTGTGTCCCGGTTCATTTTAAGCACAATAATCTCCGTCTTTCTCTCCGTAGCTGTCAAACCCAACCGTACCAAACCACGATGGCAGCTATTCATACGCTGAATAAACTTGACTAAAAGGGTTGTTCTTGAGGGAACAGAAGCTGACCTTAGCCTATGTCTGTGCATGAGGGAAATCCCCCCATCCTTTGTCTTTTAATGCAGTTTGCTTAATGAAATCCGTCCTGGGTTAATGAAATGAATCTCAGCTTCTATTCCATTAGTGTTCTTGTATCCCCACAGACTCCGCCCACTCTTACAATTCTCTAAATCCATGATAAAAGAAAAAACTAAAATACAGAAATAACCCTATCTGCCTTAGTTTCTATACGATTTTACTTAAATAAGTATAGTTTTAATATTCGATTTAGTTAAAACACTTGGTGTTTTTTTGCAGTTTGGTTTGAATTAAGATCAACAGATACGTATTTTTAGGTTTTTTAATATACATTTTTGAGTTTTCATGTTAACTTAAGTTTTATTTTTAGCGGTTTTGTTATGTTTCTGCCCATATATTATTTTAATTATGTATATATATATATATTTGTATTGCTAAGTTTATATTTAGTTTAGTTCTCATTGCTTTCCAGTTAGTAATTTTAGTGTCTCCGCTTAAACTGAATGAACAAACAAAAATAAGTTTATAAATAAATATTTAGGTCTATGTTTGGTTTCAAATGACAGAAATCTTTTCATAGTTTTAGTTTAAGTGTCCGCTTACTGTTCATGACTGTCTGTGTACAAAATATCCAGTTTTTGTCTCTCTCTCTCTCTCTCTCTCTCTCTCTCTCTCTCTCTCTCTCTCTCAGACAACATCTCCTTTTCGACTCTGGTTAACACACGAGGTAATTACACCATTCGGCTCTTAATGAATGGATTAAATGTGAAATCACTCTTCGGATACACGCCGGGTCCCTCTCCGTGACTCACAGGGTCACATGAGCACACCCAAACAGCCCTTCACGCTGACAGCACTTTCTAAAGAGCCCATTATTGGACTGGACCTATTCATTAGAGGAGGAGAGACGGGCTCGTCTGCAGCGGGAAGACAGGTGGGCCGACACAGAGGCGGAATGAAGCTGAATATGGTGAATATTGTCGGAGACAGCTGGCTGATGGACTGATAATGACCTGAGTGTGACTGTGTCTACCTCTCTCTCTCCGTCTGTGTTTTGGGCGATCACCTCTCCCTTGTTTGACCAAGGGAAGGTAAATTCTTTGTTTCCAGACAACCTTTAGGTTTATCTCTCGTGCTCTCTCTCTCTCTCTCTCTCTCTCTCTCTGGTGATGCCATTATGATAAAAGTCTGTCTTCCCTAATTGAGTTATTCATTAAACAGACACACAAACACGCCTGCCAGAAAGGTTTTTTTCTAGAAGGGTGAATAACATTTCAAGTCTCTCAGACACAAAATAGCGTTTGAGACACACATACAGTCAGCTCCATTACCCAAAGGCTTAATGTCCATGCATTGCCAAGTTTCCATGACCTTTAAGGTGGAAACCACAAACGCACATTTACATTTATTCATTTGGCAGATGCTTTTATCCAAAACGACTTACAGCGGATTTAATGCATGCATATTTTATCCGCACGTTCACGGGGTATCGAACTCATGACCTTTGTGCTGCTAATGCAATGCCCTACCGACCAAGCTGTCTATTTATCTAGCTTTATAGATAGTCAATATAGTTCGGTTGCCAATAACAATGACGGATGGTTGAACACCTAACTGACCCCGGTACTGTCTTCAAATAAATAAATACAAAATGTGTACAAAGATCATCTTAGACTATTACAAGATCACAAAATGTTTCTCGCTCTTTCACACACACACACGCACAGCAATTTCATTTTCCTAAATATCTGACTTGCTGCGTCCTGACCTTAAAGGTAAGGACCACATACACACGCACACGCACACACACAAATGTAAACCATCCCCTCAGATTTCCAAACAAAAGTGCGATTGATAGCTTCCTAATTTAAAAATGCCAAACAAATGGCTACACAAACAAACACTGAAATGATGTGTGAAAGGTGATGTTGGTTTAAGGGGAAAAAAGCACTGGTATGACAGGTGTGTATAAACCTCCTGCATTCAAACACACACACACACACACACACACACACACACACACACACACACACGCAGAGGCCAAAGAGCACAGCAGATGGTAGAGATGTGTGCGAGTGTGTGTGGCCAGAGCAAAAGGCAGAGAAAGAGCATATGCTCAACTGACTTCCTCAGTGTGAGAGCATTTACGATTGTGTGTGTGTGTGTGTGTGTGTGTGTGTGAGGGAGAGAGAGAGAGAGAGAGAGAGAGAGAGAGAGAGAGCTAATGATGAAACTATTGGCTTCCTCTGTCCTCAGTAATCTACAGCATGAGTAACAGCGTGAAGCGAAGCAATTGTGTGTAAAGGCATTTGTGTCATTCAAGTGTTTGACCTTCTTTCTTCTGCAGAACACAAAAGAAGATATTTTTAAAAACGTTGGCAACCAAACAACACTGAGCTCCATTGACTTCCACTGTAAGGACACAAAACCACAGAGACATTTCTCAAAATATCTTTTTTTCCGTTTAAAACAGGCTTCAAGGTGACCATGAAACGGAAGTTGCGATTGACTTATTTTTCTTATCGTGACGTATATCCGAGTGAAACGGCTTCTGAAATTAGAAAAAATATGGGCGGGGATTTATATAGCCTTTTTGATTGGTTGGGCCTGGAGGGACGGGCTGAAAATGCCTGGCCATTGGACAGTCAGCACAGTCCTACCTCTTTTTTTGTTGCTTGCATGTGGTGAAGACTTGTTGTTGAGAAGACTTGTTTTTGATTAAAGATTACAAGGAATAAAAATAATGGTAAATAATTCATAATAATCCCTGTTTGATTTCATGGTGACTTTAAAGTTACAAGAGGATGAATAAATGACATTTTAATTTTGAGGTGAACTGTCCCTTTAAGATTAAAAGTAGGCCTGTATATCAAAGAGCTTTGTATTTCAATCTTTTCAATGTGAAAGTAATTCAGCTAATGTGACGCCACACACGGGCGAATAAAGGATAAACAAGACGAATAAAGTATGACTGATATGAGCTTCGAGACGGAACCTTCAGCTTTGATGTCATTATAACTCTCAGCACCGGTATAAAACACATTACCGCAGAAAGTCTAATAAACGCCGACCGTTGACATTTGTCAACCCTGATGCTCGCCGTCTGTCTTTACTGCAAGTAAACTGCGCGAGTAGCTTCTCTGATGTGTTTGGCTTCATCACGCACACACACACATGGATTTTACATTGTCTGTACTTCACAGCTGTGCATGACTGATTTTCCCAGCCTCAGAATTTAAAGAACAAAGCTTTGCACACAGCCCCTATTGATCTTACACTTTGTGTGTTTGTGTGTGTGCATGGCCAAAGCATAGGAAGTGGCACTCCCAACACTCTTTTTGGGAAAACTCAGTTTATATCTTGCCACGACACACACTTTATGGTGTTTTGAAACCTGATAAACAATTTGGAAAGTATTTAGGCTGATAAGTAAAGGCTAAAAAAACGCTGGGCTTTTTTCAACCTGGGTTGCTTCAACATGAAATGTTGGGGTGTTTTAAAACATTTTGGGGTCAAATGTGAAGGGTTCAAAAAACCCTCTTAAAGCCACCTCCGTCGAAGGTTAGGATGTGGAGTGAGTGATCTCTCCACACATAGTATATGTTACCAAAGCTATTAATATTAACCACTGCCGTTACAATGAATGACGAGGAATGCAACGCTCAATATGGCCGCTCTAGCGAAGGAAGTCCAGTAAAATGAGCCAATCGTCGATCAATATTGACTGACGATTCTCGAGGGCTCTCGTGAGGTGCTTGCCAGCATGTGCCCAGGCGCAGTAATGGAAAAAGGTCATTTTTAGCACAATATAAGCTATATAAGTAATTCTATTTCATGTCATGTTTAATCATTGATCGGAAATATGCTGTTTATTTTTTTTATATATGGCTTCCCCAATTCAAGTGGATAGAACTGTGGACTTGATATGATGTAAATAGCTGCCCAGAGGCAAAACAAACACGGCTGCCGAGTGGCACGATTTCCGTAAATCTCAAATAATTACTTCAAAACCTAAACCCTAAATGCCACCGGTCTGAAATATCTGGTATTGCTGAAAGTGAATCTGACAAACAATGCTCGTTCCAAGGAAAAGTCGTTGACAGCTTTTGCCAGAGGGGAACTGGAATCCCCTGGTTAGGCCTGGTTTCCCTTTGCGGTGCAGGCAGTGGGACAAAAGCAGACAGAGAGCAGGTACCTGGAGATGTTCGTTATTGTAGTAATGTAATTCACTTTGTACTATAATGATTTCTCACCGGTGAATGTGACATGACTTCACTGGAACCGATACAACAGCTTCGGGTCTGTGCCCGGAGGAGGCGTGGCTTTGGATGATGATTCGCGAGAGGGAGGGATCGTATGATTGCCCTGCTAGCAGACAAAGGTTAGCATTTTCCAAATGATCTACTCTGCTTTAAGAAAGCTGATGTTTTAGTTCCACGTAAACTCTCTGATACTCAACTGAAATCCAATATTTAAAACGAAAACTTCCTGCTCTCATCTCTAAATTTGCTTTGTTATTAAAATACTTGACTTCCCAATTCACCGTGAGCTTGACTGTTTATCCGTAAACTACTTCGTCTCCATGTCATCAAATCCGCGCCAACATTAAACACTTTCTTTTGTTACTTTCCTGTTTGTCAAAGTAGATCACATCACAGCGGCCTCAGATGACACTTTCGGCTTTGTACAGAAGGTGTTAGCGCGAAACCAAAACAAGCATTTTAATCTGGACATAACTAGTTTCCCCAAGGCATCATGGTCTAGCGGGTCAGGGCGGACGGGGAAAGCACAATAAAACTCAATTACCCCTGCGGCCCGCCGCTGATCTACACTTAGGGGCCATTAAGGATGGAATTTCAATTAGGCCTTGTCTTATCAGCGTGTGCATTTGACCGTGTTTCCAGAAGTAAGACATGATTTCATTTCCACCCTCATGAACAGGTGTTAAAGCTTTGTGTTTGAAGGTTAATGCACACACGTAGCTCAAAATAGCCTGTAAAGCTGTACAAACATTCCAGTACGAACTGTTTCAATGCATGGTCTTTAAAAGCCAATATAATACTGTATCCCGTCTACAGTAAGACATGCACATACACGCACACAACCTTTAACCTCCGCTCATCCTAGGAAGCCCTTGTAACAAAGAGTTTCAATCTTGGAACGTATTGATTTTTTGCTGGAATAGTAAGGCGCTAAACGGTTGTGAGCTTCCAGATTCACCCAAGAGTAAAATGGAATTTGCCGCTGGCGCTTCGTACGGTCTGACATTTCATATGTCACGTACAGTAACTTCGGGTCGATTCATGCAAACGTGAGAACAATGACTTTGACATTTACGGATATCGGAAAACACGCGATGCTGAAACCCGGCGGGCGTTCGTTTTGATATGCCAGCAAACATTGTGCGGTGTTATATGCTAAAAATCATACTCAGAGAAGATTTCTTGTTACCGGCCTTCTTTATGTCTATCACACATTTTCTTCGACTGGAGAACTGTTCACATATATGTGTCCGTTCAACCAAAACACAATCATCAAACATACCAGAGATACATGCTTAGTCTAAACATCTACAAAAGACCTAGCAACTAGCCACGACACCCTAGCAACCGCAGCAATACACTTTAATTCACTGACAAATGCTGCCAAAGCTGTGCAACTGCTAACCTACATGACAATGTTTTAGTATACTATAGTATTTACTATGGTAAACTATAGTACAAATGCCAGACAATAGATAGTAAACATAAAAGTATAATATAGTATTTACCGCAGTTTACCCTGGTTTATTTACTGTGGTAAGAATACGGTAGTATACTGTAATATACAAAAGTGATTATACTAGTAAGTAGTACTGTATACTACAATAAATATATGAAAATGCCTAATTTAAATCAATTCTGCAGCTTTTCCCACAGTTTATCAATTTTCAGTACACACACAATACTAAAGTATACAGCAGCATTTACAGTTTAGCAATTTACTATAGTAGCCTATACAGAATACTAAAGTACATATACTTGACTATACTAGAGTATTCTATAATTTACAGTACACTACTGTAAAAGTACAGTATTTTTTATATATAACTATTTCAATTGAATTGAATTTGAATACACTATGGTAAAACCATGTTTCTGGGCTTTGATAATACCACGGCACATTAAGAACATGCAATAGGGTAAAGCCTAGGCCTACCGTGAACACCGCAGTAAATGAATACTACAGTAGTACCACGGTATACAGTCACATCATATTCGCACCATCTGATACAGACACTTCCACCACACAAGACCTTTGGTTACGCTTATCTTAATTCAATGTCGTTTTATCAACAGATTCAATACCTCTTGCTCATCAATACTAGACATTTACAACAACAACAACAAAACTTGGTAGCCCATATTTGGAGAATAGTCTAAAAAGTGCATTAAATTCATTCACGGCGTGTTCCTTTAAGTGATATACGAGCTCTTGCTCATAAAGAAACGTCTATAAACGTGCATCGCAGTCAAACGCTGCTATAATGAATCACATTTACACCGCAACACAAAACACTTTGACAACTCGTGGCGTTTATCATGGCCACAGTGCGTGCGCGTAATTGCCTGGATTTATCTCTGTCGGCTATAAACGGAAATACTGCGCGATACTCTCGACTGCGTGAAAGAGCGAGTATGTTTAGTCTGCCTCGACACAAAGAGCCAGATGACAAAATACGACCTTGACTGAGGCTTGTCAAACATTCACTATTCACTTTCAGAGGAAACGACAAGGATCTGATGGTTTTAACGTTTGGATGGATGAGGTCTCAAAAACGGACCAAAGTATAATGCAAAGAAGCACACGTGGTTTATCATCATAAGCAATATTTCTGCCTAATTTACTATAGTATAGACATAAATTGTTTATTATGATAAACGTGGTAATGCGGAGGCCAGAAAATGATGTTTATTAGTCTAACATCACGCTGCTTGGTCACCAAGAGACGTAAAGATGGACGCGTTTATAAAGAGTGCGCAAACGCAGGAGCGCGTTTATTGGTGGATTTACACATTCGAATAAATTTCATCCATGATAATTGATTAATTCTTTTTAAAACCTTGCAAAAATCTCATGGTTTTATTGTATTTTTTAGCCATCATGATTTAAATCATAACAAACCAACATTAGTTTGATTGATATTTATGGAACATGATTTTTTTAAGCTCTTCAATTCGCTCTTGCATTCGTGTGCAATACCATTTGGAGCAAACAAAAAAGCGAATTTTCACCATTAAGCGTGAACGGAGACTCCAGAAAAGGCCGGGTGAAGGTTATCCGTAGGTCATTTCCTTCCATGGAGGAAATGACCCGAACGGGCATGAACGAAGTTGAAGAACATAAGAGTTTCAACGCCCAAGGCATGACACGCATGGGATGAAATAAGAAATGAGTCATTAGGACTCACGTCTCTATGAAAACATCTGCATGACAGAGTAATACGTTATAATACGTACTTCAGTATAATTTATGATTATTTAAATGTATATTTTAATATGAGGTACATTTCGTAATTGTTAAGATGAGAATAAATCACTAGTAGGCTATCGTTTTCTGATGAAAAAAAGCAACGAGAAAACATTTCATTTTGAAAAGATTATTCCGCATTTATTCTTCATTTATTTTTAAAGAGAAAAAATATATAATTCAATAAATATGTCAACATCAACAGAAACAGACACAAATGGACCTTAAGACACAGAAAGCATAAAAAATGACATTCTAGCACCTACACATTTCCTCAACATTTACACACACAACAGTTGTTTAATACTGCCTATGTCCAAAATTTTGTGAAACGGTCAAGAATTTCTCTCCGACCCAAAAAAACACATGAATGTAAAAATAAAACAGCTTTTCGTTTGCTTTGCGAAAGTTGGAAATAAAAAGTGCAACAACTACAAACATGCAGCCTCTGCATCTGAAAATCGAGAATTCCTCGTCTTGAGAATCCAGCTGCTCATTTTTTTACGATAAAAAGGTGGAACGGACGTTCTCCCACAGCTCTGCAAGACAATGTTTTGATTCGTAACATACTTAACACTTTTTTCAAATCCTCTCTGCTTGTGTTTTGGAGCAGAGATTGAACAGCATAGTTGAGTCGAGAGAGGACGGAAAACACGATTTTGTACTTTCCAACAAGTAACAAGAACATCGGTCACCAAACAACATTGGTTCCCATTTACTTCCACTCCATGAACACAAAACCACTGAAACATCTCTGAATATATTCTTTTGTGTTGCACAGACGAAAGAGTGATATATTGCACAGACGAAAGAGTGATATATAAGTTTTGAACCACATTAGGTTAAATAAATGATGAAGAAAAGTTGTTTTTGGGTGAACAGTCGCTTTAAACTGTTTGCGCAGCATCAAACGAATTTCAAATCTGATCAAATCCCAAAGGTCACGTTTCTCGGTCTTACAGAACTGTGGAAGAAACATCCACCAAAACCATCTACTACACTCATCAGTCATGCAGTCTAGACCATCAGGTCGTCCGTCTTAAAAGCATCCGTCTTCCAGTTCTTTGGTGTCTTTACTTTCTGAATCCTAACCAACAGTGCTTATGAGGAGTTATGCAGCAAACAGGTTCAAATATATCGGCGACGTATCCATGGAGACAGTTTGACTTGACCTTAGCATACGGAAACGAAAACCACGCACACAAACTTGTGCACTCATATTCAGAAGGAATGAAATAGAAACGTAAGAAGGAAGCGATCCGTAACCACAGTGTTCATTTCATATCCTCAAAATCCAATTTAGTACTCTTGGAAGCAACCTTCTTCACTCTCCGTTCTGCTTTTCAAGTCCGTACGGTGATCGAAACCAAAACACGGGTGCATTTTAAAGACGGTTTTAAAAATAGCACTGCCCTGAAGTTCAGCGGAACTCTGGATTCAATGGTTATGCAATTTAACTTCCTCCAGTCCTTCCTGCAGGCAAAGTCCGGTGAGCTTCCAGGAGGAACCCTCCGGAGAGGAAGCTGTTTCGCTTCCAGGAGCCGGAAGGGAGGGATCCCATTGGCCGAGAGGGTGGTGACATCCTCCCGCTGAGTGGATAGAAGGGGTGGGTGGGGCCGTGATTCTACGTCTGCAAGGAAGCGGATCTCCGTAAGTTGAGCTCCGTTTCTCTCCACTTCTGCTTTGTTGTTTGAGGCAAAATGCTTTTCACAGTCCACCCTCACCATTTCCCACAGTGCATCTGTCCCCCCCAGCGATCTAGTTTTACATGACCGTGCAGCTCTTCGCTTTGTCCTTGCGCAGGTCTGTCGCCACGGCGGCCACAGGCATGTGCGAGATGCGTTTGGTGGAGCGCGTCGATTTGTTGCGCTTGATGTTTTTGTTGTTCTTGTTGACGCACGCCAACGTCGCCACGTGGAAAATGTCCCGCACGCTGTTTTCCGACTGCACCGCGGAGCATTCGATGTAAGGTGCGGATATTTGCTTGGCCATGGCTGAACCCTGAAAGAGAAAAGATTTGATCGTGTTTCAATCGAATACGTCGCAATTAACAGTCGGACGACGATTTTCAGTCTAAGGGCTAAGATTATCAATACTATAATAATGGGGTTTGCTCATGTCGCAAAGACGCTTGACTTATGAGCTTCGAATAAATTCCATCTTGTAATCCAAACCATCTTAATAGTGCTGAAATACTTTTGATGAAACGTAATTAACGTTAAAGTAATTTGATGACCGTTAGATAATAAGAAAATGAACAATAAATCAATTTAAAGATTAAAAGTGACTCGAGTTTATTTCCATCCGACGAAATTGTAAATTCGGCTTATCCAGATCCACCCACCTGATCGTACGACACCGGCGTCTGTCTGTGATTGGACAGTTCGACTAACGTTGTGAGATCCGTCCTGCGGTCCGACTTGCATCCGACGAGCAGCATTTTTGTGTTGGGACAAAATTCCTGGATCTCCCCTTTCCACTGTTAGACAAAGACACAAAGACATGCTTTGGTTTACACAAGAACAAGCCTTTGCTGTTTACATTCTAAACATATCTCGCATCTCATCTTTTCATTTCATGTGCACAACAGCAATTTTGTTCCTAGACGTGATAATGTACGAATACACCCTGCAATGCGTGTTTTGTGTGTTCTTCCCTCACAACAACACAGGTGATCTGCATTCCTTCCCAAACAAAGCCGTTTCTGTGTTGTGTGACATTAAATCACTGGATGTAATCTTCGCTTTGCACAGATTAACGTGTGCAACATCCGGACGGGCACAACACAGTCGTACAATTGTTCGCACAGGAACACCGAAGGCCTGCGTTCCCATGATCCTTTGTGCTCACCTCTGGGTCCTAGGGGCCCTGGTACTCACTAGCTGAGATTTTCTGAAACCTCGTTTCAGATTCCCCGACCCAGATCTTACTCATAACGTCTGAAGATAAACCACGGGGCTGAATTTCAACTCGCATGCTTTAGTTATGCATAAGAATAGTGACAGGGCCCACCCTTACCCTGTGAATAAGGGCCAGATACCTGACCCCGAAGTGAAAACCTAGAAGATATTCAACTCTTCCGGACAAAAGACGACTTCGCTGGGATACAACAAGGAATGGAGAGATCACAAAGAGACTGAATAAGAATCTTCTCTGAATCACAGTTAAGGCATTTAAAAGGCCAATAAGTCTGTCGGGAAGAAGCAAGGTCACTCGTTCCATCCCGCAGCCAAGGAACTCCCATGATTCAATGCACCACACCCATATTCTGTGCTAACTGAGGCGTGTGTAAAGTAATATGCCGTATAATGGTTTTATTGTCAGTGAAGGTTATATGTACGTTGTAGAAACATTGACTAAATCCATTAATCTAGAAATTAGAGTCTAAATTCGGATTTGGTTGATAAAATATTGATGTGTCATTCAAATGTTCACCTTCTTTAAAACGCTGTCCAGAGTCTCCGGTCGGCTGATGTCGAAGCATATGATGACGGCATCCGAGTCAGGATACGAAAGAGGTCTGACGTTGTCATAATAAGGGGAGCCTGTGAAACAGAAGAGAGTTTGCGATTTACATGACCGTATATTACTTAACCTCATTTGACTTCTTTTCACAAGACAGCTCGGAAAGTCATTTGAAAGCTTTCATGAATTGTTAAACGACTGAGCTCTTCTGCAGACACACCATGAAACTTTTACATAATCATATTTTTAGAGACTCATTTTACAGTTTACAAACCCGTTTTCAATATAACCCCTGTGACATGTGGGACCAGTTTTCAAAGTTTACAAAAATGTAATTTCATTGTTTTAAGCCGGAGGAATTTATCCAAAATTGAAATGTTTTTTGTTTAGTTTTGATTCAACAGATGTAAATGACAAATATATACCTTTGTTACTTGAAATTATGAGAACGTAAACAGTATTGTACATTAACTGTACTGAGTCTACACAATGAGTTACAACAGATGTCAAAAACAAGCATTTCTATTGAAAACAAATATATAACTCGTAAATAAAGAAAATGCAAGTGTTGCTTGTCTGTGTTAGGTGGTGGTTGCCAATGCGTTGCTGTTAGGTTCCTAGGGTGTTGGTTAATAGGCCAAAGCAGAACACCATAAAATGAGACTTTCCCGACACTGTAGACATTAATATTCCTCCTGAAGTTCACTTATAATTCCACTCATTCCTCTTGAAATTCTAATTATTCCAATTTCCTAACCTAACCCTGAACACGAGGGCTCATAATCGTGTTATTTGCCATACCAAACTGTGTTAATCATCAGGCCCTCCCTTCTTAACCTCTGGAGAATGTCCAAGTCTTTTGTGAAGATGTAACAACTTTGAATTTACACAGACACGGGGTGAATTGTTCCACCCGCTGGAACGCACAATCCACACAGGACGAGCAAGTTTATAACGTACCAGATTCCACGACAGGGTTGGTGTTTAAAGGGGAGAGAGAGAGAGTTTTGTTTGACAATGACGTATCACAGTGCCAGATGTGGAAGTGGAAAAATGTTGAGTTGCAAAGTCCAGACATGTAGAGTTCATATTGCTGACAGAGATACAGTACAGACCGAAATCCAGAAGGATAACAATGTTAAACGTTGGAACGTTCAACTGAAACTTTTGTAATTTCAAGTATTACTAGATGTCAATAACTTCCCATACGTACAGTACTTAAAAGATAAATGTATGAGCTTTCATTTCCCACTCAACTTTCAACCATTCCTAAAGGATCAAACCAACAACTAAACAAATTCTGAAACGATCTTCTCCCCCTCGTGCTATTCTAACCCCCAACAAGGCCTTTGTCTTACCATAGTAAAGGTACAAAAACATGGTCAACATGGTAAACACTCCTAATGCAACCCCCACTAAGCCACCTGCACACAAACACACAAACCCCAAACCCTGCTGTGTGTGGACAGAATTTAGGTAATAGCAAACAGAATTGACACCAACACACAAACGTGTGGGACACCGTAGCTAACAAAACACACAGCAAATTCCTTTAGTTTATACAGTGTGCGTGGGGGTTGGAAAACTGACACAACAGCTGATGGATTCACTCGGTGTTAAAATTCCTTCTCCAAACATGTGGCCGTGTAAAACTCATGCACACATGCAGCACATACACACGAGAAAGAATTTTGCTCATTGGTGTTGTCGAAAACACAACTGTAATACAAACATCTAAGGAACCAAGTATCCTTGATTCGTGTCAAACTCCATGTCACAAGTTCCTCCCGAATCTAATTTCCTCTCCAACTAACAAGGTGAGATACATTTCTGAGAACATTACAGTTCAAGGGCCATTTTCCACAGCAGTCCACCAGCACAATAGCTTCTTTGTGGAGTATGGGAGCGAACCTTTCCACACAGGAATGCACGGCATGCCGGCCCGAATCGTAGAGGCCAGAAATTTGATCCGGGCAAGAATACTTCACTAGCACAGAGAAGAGCCTCTCCCGGCAGGAGACCTTTCAACGGATCCCGGGAAGGTTTTGTTTTCAGGGGTCAACTGATAATGGGGTCTCTCATGCTGATAATAGCCTAGGGTTGGATTAGGACGTTTAGATAACAAAGTCTTAGGTCACGACTTTAAAGAGAACTACAATAGATTTGCGACACTTAAATACAAAATGTTTCAAATGAACTGAAAATATTAAAATGTCATTATTTACGTAAACATATTATAGAATGGAACAGAGATTAATTTAATGTAAATATGAAACATTTTGTAATTAAGTGTCGCAAATCTATTGTCTATTGTATTGTATTTTCAAACATCTAAGATTATATAATATTAGCGTACCTATCCTAACCAATAAATAGTCTATGTATACAATAGACTCTCGTCTATGTGTGTCAGACTTATATTTTATAATGGAAATTACTGCTGGAATTTGTAACTTTTAGTTTTAGTTAAATTAGTTACGAACGAACTTGACTCAAAAAGTTGTTGAGTAAGTGCAAAAAAGTCAGCAAATTGGGGTAATGTTATGTCAATTTAACAAAATTCGACTTAAACTCACGTACAAATGGGTACTTAGTGACCTGCAATTTGGGGTTTTAAACAGAGATGGCGACAGAGAGGTAAAGATTTCGAACTGCAGCTTAAAATGCTTCCTACGCTCAACCACAATCTGATCTAACAGCCTGATAAACTGTTTCACCGGCAAACTAATGACATTCCACAAGGTCACCGCGCGACAGCCGATTCAAAGATCTCATCCCGCCTGACGGCCACATCTGACAGAATATCCGTCACCGGAGGACAAACATAAGACGCTTAAGTGACAATGGAGTAAATTTTCCACCACTGTTGCTTTGATTATCCCAAACTATATGCTAATAGTACAACTCACAAATCACAAAGGAACCGAATTCTGCCCAGGGGCGATGTGGGTGTATTGATTGATCGCATTTGACTGGTGGATAGGGAACCTTTGAGCCAGGCATGTCGAGACCCCGGCTTCTCATCTGCAGGGGGTTTCTGGTCAATAAGTGTCTGGAAGGAGGAGTGCTGGGGGAAGGGGTTCGATTCCACGGAGAACCGGCTATTAGGGGAAATACACACACACATGCTCACGGCCATCAGAAAGATCAGAGAGCAAGTCGTCTCTCGTCTCCAGAAGGTGTGCTATCAGGAGGCACTCTCTTGTGTTTCATGTAACATACGATACATGCACATACACACACACACTTGGGTTTCAGATAGGAAGGCTTTAGTAACCCCTAGAGTCGATATACAGTACAAAACCTTAATGAAATATTCATTAGCTTGGAGATCAACGGACAAGACAGGCATTGAAATTACGTTCAAATATGACAACTTACGCCAGTGGTTTTTTATTGTGGAAGTGTAAATAGTTATAACGTAGGATTATGGCCGATGGTTATGATTCTGAAGTTACGCAAGATTTGAGTTCAAATAAGCATTGAAAACTTGCATAAACAACGCAAATAGAAAAGTTAACGGTATTTGTATTGTTTTCAACAAAAAAATCTTATTTCAGAATTGACATGGTGTGGATTGTTTATACGCTACGCCATCAATGGGTCCCACGGTGGATCGGTGACTGATATTGACAGCTGAATGGCGAACATGCTCATCCGTCAACAGCCGATTGGTGGACAACGACAGGAACAGCCTTTGATTGGCTGACAGGGTTCGGCAGCTGTTACATACAAAGTTGCACAAACAAAACAGCCAACAAACTATCCATCTGCGAGCGAACGCCACCCTCCACATCATCTGCTATTCAAAAAAGGGCTTTAAGATTCTTCTCTGCCATTTCCGCAAAACACACACGAATGTTGAAACACCGCCAATTGTGTGTGTGTCTCTCACTTTTCTCATTGTCCTTAATGTGCCCAGGTGTGTTGTTAAATCCTGCTTTTAGACATTTGAGAGAAAACACCACACACACTAGAGAGTCTGGCTCTGAAAGACTAACTTGCACAATAACAAAGAACAGTCTGGATGCCCGCGGTCTGACAGAGTAGACTAACTACATGTCCAAACACCGGTACCAGACGGGCCGCCCTGCCCGCAAGACGCCCACTGCAGACAGATGTTATCAGAACACAAATCCTTAACCTGTATCGCAAACCGAACCATTATTTCATCTATCGCAAACCGAACCATTATTTCATCATCTCGAAAAGATTTTGAAGATTACTCTAGATTTTGCTCACATGGTGAGGTTAGGGGAACAAGGAAGTCATGCCGATTAAGCTATTTAAGAAGTCCATTGAGGTCACGGGGACTTCAGCAAGCCATATGCTGGTCACCATCTATGCTTGTTTTCCCAGCGGAGTAAATTTAGCACATATATAAAATATTAATTATCGAAAAAGTAACGTCCCATTGTGTCTAAAAATCGTAAAACAAAACTTAGATTGTAAGGTGAAAGACTGTCAAATACTAAGCAAAATATTAGATTCAATTCGATGGCAAAATGAGAGTATGGGAATTTACAGCGCTTTAATGTTTTAATTTTATTTTATTGTTTTTTTTTACAAATTCTTCTGTAAAAATCGTTAAAAAGACATTACATATAGAGTGAAAAAGTGTGAAGTATACATTACATTTGATTTATTGTAAACTATAAATATTGTAAACTTACGGTTCTTTAACAGTAAAAATCTTTGTAATATTTAACAAAAGTACACCTGTATTTTTACAGTAAAATACCATTAAAATGATGTTTTGACAGTCAAAAATATAAGATACTGTAAAAAATCTGTAAAAAAAGGTGAAAAGACACACGGAATTATGGGACTTTACGTATTATTTACAAAGAGTAGTGTTTTAGTAAACATAATATTACTGTAAAAGTCACACTTTCAGTGTAAAACATACCTTTTCATGTCTTTTGCTTTTATTTGTTAGTGTTTTTTACAGTGTGGACCGAATCAAAAGACGACTACGAAGGTCCCTGAACAGGCTGCTTCTTGCTGGTTAGTACTGGTCTGCAACTGGTCTAAACTCATGCCCCAAAGCTGGACAACTTACAAGCTCTCCCAGCTGACGAATCCCAACAACTGCCGGGGAGCAACTTGAAGCGCAATTCAGGACCACACACAGCACCAAACTACCATTCCAGGTACAGATCCGAACGATAACAGCTAAGCTCCAAAGAGGGCACAATCTTCGTCTGGATGCTTTACCAGGCCTGTGATTACCTACAGACAGCAGGTCTGATCTCTTATATGATCCGAGCTTTGGAAACACACCAGTACCCTACATTCAACAAGCACAAACAAACAGCCCACTCTCATTTGCCTCTGTGTGGTCACGGCTGTTTGGTTTTGTTAAATGCGTGAATTACGGCAGAAAAACTCCAGAGGTAAGCGCTTCGATTGTTTATCTAAAGGACCATTTACCACGAACGTTTCCCAGGATGCCGTCCCGACATTCCTTAAAGGTGAGTTATGCATGGATCATGTTCCACGGACGGGTGGAGTGTAAAAGCAGGGTGTGTGTGTATGTGATTGAACAATTGGCAGGCTGCTGAACTGCCTCAACTACTAAAATCGTCCAAGCGCTCAGAATGAGAAAGAAAAGCTATTAAACAACCACAGATTCCCCCTCAGGCAGTAGCGTAAGATTTGGCAACTATTATCATGCAAAACAAGCTGATGCACCTGAATGATGAAACATGTTGTGGTATTATAAAGTAAAACAACAAGTCTAAATAGGTTTAACATTAATAGATTAAATTTAGATACTGGTGAAACCAACCCGGATCCATAATGGCACAATACTATGATCATTTTAAACCCGTATGACCTTCTTTCTTCTGCAGAACACAAAGGAAGATATTTTGAAGAACGCTGGTAACCAAACAACACTGAGCTTTATTGACCTTCAGACATTATATTTTCAAAATATTTTGTTATAATATATATTTATATATATATATATATAAATAGCTATAAGAATCACATACAGGTTTCAAACAACATGCGGGTTTAACAATATGACAGAATTTTATTCTGGGGTACCCTTTAAGGTCCCTCTTCATAGCTATACGAGCATTACGCATGGCACATTCCTGTATATTTCACGTTAAAATACTGTCGTGTCTGTGCTGCATAGCGATTAGTTTCATTCAGCCTTGAAAAATCCCAATATATACCTTATAGGTGCATACACAATGCGTTTCTATTGTGTAACGCAACACAAAACTGGTAAACGCATTAACGTTAGAGTATAACATCCACACTTGAGACTCACCTGAGGTATCCCACAAGCTGAGCTCTATTCTCTGTTTGTCGATCTCAAAACTTGCCGTGTAATTCTCAAACACGGTAGGCACATAATTCTGCAATACAAACACGAACAAAATGACGAACGTGGCCAAACGGGTACATATTAAAAAGGCACGAAAGCACATGTGGGATGAAAGGAACTCACGTGATGGATAACTAAACATGCATATATATATATGAACCATATTCCCAAAAGCGCGCGTCCGGCGGATTTGCGCATCTTACCTCTGGGAAACAGTCCTTGGCAAAAACGTGGAGCAGAGCGGTCTTCCCACACTGACTGTCCCCCACGACCACGATTTTGCATTTGACGCTCTGACTCGGATCCATTCCGGGCTGTAGGGACAGTTTCTGGATAGATCTGCGCTCCTTCATTGAACGTATTTACGCGCAAGTCCGCGAAAGGCGCACGGTGGAGAAGGCGCACGGAACGCGCACGTTTCTAGTGGAATAGTTGTGAGTTCACTCCGGTCGTGTCCTGAGCGCTCCCTCGCCTCTGTCCTGCAATGTTATACATCAACCGCGTGAATCCCAACCTCTCACTTTTTGGTTGTGTGCTGTGCTTTTATATGCGTCCGTGGACCAATGGCTGTCCTCGAAGACATCTAGGGATCCGCCCCTTTCCATCAGCACCGAGAGAGACAGAGAGCCCTCTTTAGGCCTCTATTAAAAGTGACTCCCTCAAGAGGCTGATGCACACATAATAGCTATGATGGCCAAAAATGTCTTCATTTACATACATTCATTTTGAACAAATTCGTTAAAACAATGGGACTTTCTGACAACATTCCCCACTGACTTAAGTAAATGTGTGTTCGATAAACTGCATTTCATTTGTGCAAATACTCAAAAGCTATACTGTAGTAGAAATGTGGCAACCTAGTTCGGATTTTACCATCATATATCTAGTATATGAGGCTCTCCAAATGGTTGATCTGTTCAGATATCATCTGGAGTAGAGAAATGAGACGTCATTGCGGTAAATGATGAATAAAAAACCGATCGGAGGAGCTTGTGTGTGTTCGCATGAGTAATACACACTGTCAGAGTAGAAAAATCTGATCATGTTGGCTGGAGAGCCATTAGCAGGTGTGAATGCACTGATGTAGAAACTGGCCTTATGGACGAAATCGAGCAAGCATGTATTTGTCTGTCACACACTTGTAACACATTTAATCCATCAACAACAGTCATCTGTGAATAATGTATGTGTGTGTCAGAGAGAGCGAGAGAGAGAGAGAGAGAGAGAGAGCGAGAGAGAGAGCGAGAGAGAGAGCGAGAGCGTTTACATCATGTTAAAAGTGCATTTTTATAATCTTTATATAGTTTATTTTATAACCACTTTACTGTCTGATGGATTGCATCGTTTGCCGTTTTAATTATATTGTATATTTGGTTTATTGGTTTATATAAAATGGACAATATTGTTAATACACACATTTGCAAATGAAGTGCTTTGTTGAAAATGGAAAAAAGTGGTTTTACAAAATTTAATGCAACATGCATGAAAACAGTGTTTTGTATTTTTTAAATGCAGTAATAAATATATACAATTACTTAATTTTGAAACAATTGGGTGTAAACTAACTGGAAAACATGTCCTTTTACTTTACAAAAATGTTATTAACCATATTTTTTTGGGACCCAAGCTGCCATAAAAGTACCTTTTTATGATAGATAAGATTAGACAGACAGACGGACGGAGATAAAAAATACCTTTTTCTCCATATAATGTTTTAGTCTCCAATGGTAAGAGCGTTTACACCATCTCCTGTATGCATCTACAGCGCCGTCATATAGCTGTAATATCTCACATCTCTCTGTCAGGTGAACAGATGTCGGCCGACCTGCCTGTACACACCCCGTCTGAAAGATCACAACATGCGTCATCAGAAACAAATAAAAACGTGATTTTGGGATTCAAATGACACGCACATTAAAGCCGTATGAAATCATATACGATGATTGGCACAAGTTATAAAACAAACATGAGCTGATATTTGAACTCTGGTTAAAGTTGCAATCTGTATTTTGGTGAAAATAAATACATTTGCGTCTGCTCATAATAATGATTTTAACATTGCGCTGTAAGGTCAGATTCTGAGTAAAACATCGTTTTGATGTTATTTGACTTAAATCCACATTAACAAAAGTACATAAAGTAACCTGTCGTTTTATATTTCAAACAGAAGTGACGATAAAGAGGCAACATCTTCCGATTACATTGAAAGGTATAACTCATTGTCCAATCAAGCGACAGCATTGAACTTCAGTCATTATTTCTGTTGTTTTGACTCCTTAGGTTTTTTTTTTTGCAGTACACAACTTAACCAGCCCATCTCATGTTGTACAATGCGTTTATCGACTCGTCTTCAGTGATAATGGCCAATTATCCTGCGATACGGCGCCGTGCAACCTGGCCCTTTTCTCCTCAGATTGCTTTCTGCTTCATGGATCTCTCTGTCAATAACAACCCAGGCCGAAGGCACGTTGACATTTTCCTCCGGCTAAACAGAAATCACCCTTCTATTTTAACTGAGTGGAGGTGATTGAGGTCGCAAATTGAAAACCTACTTTGTGGAAATTGACGACAAACAGATCAAGGTTTCATTTAGACAAAATAAAGAAAGTTCATATAATAACAATGACCTCTCAAGCATGCGTCACAGACCTCGCACACACCTGTAACACTCTCGTGTATTAGCTGAAGGGCCGGCTTGACCCGTAAGGTGTCGGCCTCTAGTGGGGATGACAGCTTATATTTCGCTTCTTTATTTTGTATATTTGGTTCACCCTCCAAATGACGATTCATTGGGATTGCAATGACATGATACTATGCGTTTAGTTGCATTGTTGGGAAACGTGCAGAAATGTTTATGACTGCGGAGAGAGTTAGTTAACCCAAAGGCTTTCAAGTTGCAAATTATTCCACCTGTCAATCACACGGTAAGAACAAAAGGCCGAAAAGGGCCCTAAGAGAAATCTGCCATAAGAGGCAGTCCTTAAAATGAAGCCAACTTGTGTCAGGACACAAAAGGTTTAAGTAAACAACCATAGAGCGGCATGAAGTGATTCACGTGAAAATAAAAATGGTTATTGATTTGCTGTCAAGCCAATCCTGTATATGACTCTTGCTTCTGTGGAACACTAACGAAAGTATTTTGAGAACCGTCTCCGTTTTGTGTCCATGCAATGGAAGTCAATGGGGTCTTGGGCAATAAAATATTGTGACGACAAAACGCAAATCTCATTATCAGTCATTCAGATCTCGGTCCGGTACGTCCTAAACTGCGCTGTGGGAGCGCTGAACCTTGAGGTACTCCGGAACAGGACACAAATGATGCCAAGGAGGACGTCTGTGGTAAATGTCATAAAACAGCAGACTTCCAGACAACTTCAACAGCTGCGAGGCAGATTCGCGATACCACACACACAGATACATTTATTTGCAATTGTAACGTTTGCCTTTCTATCGCAATCTCCGTTTGAAACAAAATGACAGGTTTATGTACTGTACTTCTCATTACATGCATGGGTTGAACTCAAATGACGGCAAACGAAAAATCGAATCAAGATATGTTATACAAAACATGACGGCGACCCCTGCATGATATTTTTAAGATATTTATGTTTTTATGTTTGCACTGAACCAAATTACAAAACCAACAAAACAATTTGCATTTGTATTTTGTTTTACTTTTTACCCAAAACAATAACTATAGTTTACTTACATTATGTTTTTCCAAACTTTGATTTATATTCTTCTCTGAAACACATTTGAGAAAAAGTTAGACCAGAAAAGTTTCATAAAAGTCCTCACGCAAGATATTCTGAAACAACACAATGGCTATGTTTGAAAGACTATAAACTTTGAAAAGGTTCTCAAAAAACTAAAACTATTAAACATTTCTGTTTATTGAAAGAAATAACATATTGGCCTAAAAGTTATTTTAAAAATAAGAGTAAACAAACATAAGAAATGTTGCCAAAAAGCCATAATCTGAACCTAAAAAAAGACTACCTGAAAGTACATAAAACTAAACTAAAAATAAAACAAATACATCTTATAGAGTAACATAAAAAATTAACAAAAAAGAAAACCACAAAAGCACATATCAAATTAGCCAAAAGTTAAACTAAAACTAACATAAACTAAAAGTCTAAAAATAAAACTGGACAAAAAGACGATATCATCTCTGCTTATCAACTGACTAGTTATCTGAAAGCTGGTGTTCAAAGCATGGAGCAAAAATCTATATATAATATAATATAATAGCGTCACTAGTGTATATACTTTAGCTGTCGCATTTAGCAATGTGTTTTGTGATGTCTGGAGTGCTTCCTGACTATTTCTCCATCCTTTCAGGCATTCTAATACGGGCTGTCCCAGTTCTTCAGCTCTTTTCTTAAAGCGCTACTACTTCTCTTTCTATGTTTCTGTCTTTGTTCGTACCCCTCTTTTGTTCCTCCGTCTTTCTGTGTTGTTATAGAGAGAGCCGACTCTCTCCAGAGCAACAGCGGTGCCAGTGTACTTCAACGACGGTGGCGGTCTCAACGTGTGTATGTGTTTAAAGGGCTCAGTTGCGGTTCACGCGCTGGGATATCGCATTGGCATCCAGCCTTTGATCCTTTGCGAGTTCTCAGAGAGCGCTCTGGTTTTAGGCAAGTGTGTATTTGTGTTGGCATAATTAAATTATGGCTCACAATTTAAAAAGGTCAACGGGGTCACGGTTTTGTGTTCTTCCACTTTGATATACAAAGTGTCACCAGCACACAAATCTGTAACCCTGAGTGCTCAAAGGATTAATAATTGTAGTTTGCCGACTTAGAAGACAGCTCCCTACGTAGGCACCTCACTATATTTCTGAATGCAGCCACGCTCGCTCCCTCTCTTAATCTCTGTTTAAACTCAAGCTGCGATACAGATGCCGACACCGCGTGCCGTCTGGGCCGTTTTAATAAGTCGCTGCAGCAGGAATTCCTTTGAACTTCTCTTTATGATGGAAGCTCCTCGTTTCATTATTTCGGTGACATTTCCTGCTTCCGTCTCCAAAAGCCAAACCGTTCATTCAAACCGTCTGCCTTTCATTTCACACACCGAGCTGCTGCGCTGGGTTTGCGGCCACTTTTCTAAAAAAGAGAAAGCCATGAATCTGATTAGGATCATGTGCGACAGGAATGATCCTCCAAGTATTTTGAGACTTTGCACAAAGAGAGGGAATTGTATTATTTCATGGGTCACAAGGGTGGAGCAAGCTTCTGAGCAGAATTTGTGAATGCTTGTACTGTCCTGGTGAGCTTCAGGAGATTTGTATGTGCTTTTAAAAATAAAGGTGCTTTAAAGGTCCTTCACAGCGATGCCATAGAAGAACCATTTTTGGTTCCACAAAGAACAAGACTCTTCAAAGAACAATATCTTTCTTACTTTTTTATAATCTGAAGAACCTTTTTTCACCACAAAGAACGTTATTTTTCCAGATGTTAAAGGTTTCTTTACTGAACCAAAAGGGTTCTTCTATGGGATCAAATAACTTTTTTTAAGAGTATAGATGTTTACAGTTAGGGTTCGGTTGGGGCGGGGCTTAATTATATATTTTTCCTAAGTATCATATTTTTTGTATATTAACTTTGCCGTAAAATAGTTACAAAATCAGTCAGTCTCAAAATTCAATAGCTCATATGGGGGGCACTGTAAAAAAAATACCTGTAAAAACGGTAATATTTTTAATTAAATTTAATTAAACTTTACACCCACTTTGTAATTTCCTATTTCTGTAATGTAACACTTTTTACAGCATTTAAAAAAGAATACAAACGTAACGTACGCAAAAACGGTATGTGTTTTCTAGTTACGAGTAAGCAATGAAAATCATTGTCACTCTTTTAGTCAGTTAGAAAATATTAAACTAAATATTAAACAAAAAATGTAATTCAGACGCCTGACAGCAGGGATATACTAGCAAGACACTATAAAAATAACAAAGATTCATGAATTATAGCCCTGGTCTGGATCTTTAGCGCTCACACAAAGTAGTGGCAACCAAATATCAATACCTATTGATCTATCTATCGATTTATCACGATACAAAATGCCTCTCTGTCCTCACCTTTACCCTTCAGCTTGCTAAAACCACAAACAGAGCCGGAAACCAAACATCCGATTAGCAATTCTGTATGTTTCTCAGAGGATCTTAACTGAGATCTTAATGCAAGCCTGTGGGCCCAACAGACCAGATTAGGAGTTAAAGCACCTGAGCTGGACCGTGCTGACCCATTTCAGACGTCCGGCGGGCCTCACAGATGACCTGCCAAAACTTAAACGGTTTAGCTCTTTTGACGTCGAACACTCACAACACAAAGCGACACGATGGCAATCTGTATTGATTTCGCAATTTCCACAAATGAGATGAGATGAAATGCGAGCACTCTTAGTTTCGACAAAACTTTTAAAGAATCTCTCTGCCGCGTTCTCCAAAGCCAGAATTTCAATCATATTCAACATAAAAGGCAACACTGCAATTGTTGGATTACCTCCAAACATTTGGTCATTTGGCTCTTGCAACATCCAGTCTGGGCTGTCGACAGGCGATGGGACTGGGAATATTCTCCCAGGGCCTGGGCCGGGGCCAGCTCCCCCCGAGGGCCTCCTATGGTGGATGGGAGACCCACCCATTAAAAAATTATTTTGAGCGAAAAACAAAGGAACAGGAGGTTTTAGTTTCAGTCTGTGCAATCTCTGTAGAAAACTATACATTGGTGCATTTGGCACACGCATTCATTTTATCCGCATGTGTGTCTTGAGAATCCAAACCCAGGACTTTTGTGTTGGTAATGCAGTTCTCTACCAACTGAGCTATGGGTAAAATGTAATTTAAAAGATCCTAGAAAAAAAATTTTTGAACAAAAATAGACAAGACATCATTTCAAAGAGTATTTTTTTCTTAGCACTCACTAACTGAATATCTTCATTAAAAACCAATTAGCAGTTCTGTATTCATATATCGAACGTGCAATTAAACGCGTGTGCATGCGCGGGTGGCTTTTGCGCTTGATAAAAACAGAACTCATAATTTCTCCACAGCTAATATAGTTATACTAAGACGCATCGTACGAACATGCAAAACTTGCCTGAAGAGAGAGAGATAACACAAAATTTATGCAAATATTCACAGCTTGCCGCTTTTAAACTAGAGTATATTTTTAATGACACAGCCACATTTACATTTGGGAGAGCTTATTACACCACTCGCAGACACAAAAATGCACACATTAAAATGTAACTCTTGCTAAAAAAAATCCCAAAGCAGACTATGTTGTTTTCTACTTGTCTCAATTGGACCTTAAGCTGAATTTTCTGTCAACGCTATTTTAAAGAGACCGTTCACCCAAAAACCCAAATTATGTTGACCCTTTTGCAAGACCCTTTCTTCAGTTGAACAAAAAAGAAGATATTTTGAGAAATGTCTCAGGGTTTGTCTTCATGGAAGCTAAAGGGGGTTCGGTTACCAACGTTCTTCACAATATCATATTTTCTGTTCTGCGGAAGAAAGTCAAACAGGTTTGGAGTGACAGAAGGGAGAACGAACACTCGTAGTTCAAGACGTTAACATGGGTCTGCGTGTACTTTAGAAGTCAATAAAATGCCCAGTTAGGAATTCTCTTAAAAAATCTGCCGTCTGAGTTACACCCACCCTACTGATGCACACTGCGCCTGGCATGCCCTGTAAAAGTCCAGCCTTTGTTTTTCCACATGGTTTTGGCATGCTAGCATCATTGTAACAGTTAGCCTGCAGCTATGGGCATTACCATAACTTGAAAGTCCAGTCTGTCAGGCTGCCAGTCGCCTGCAGACGCTCTCGATGCGTTTTTTTTATATCTGAAACCTCGGATTCAATCTCTAGTGTAGATAAATAGATCTCAGATCAGAATCTCAAAGGTGCCAAACGCTTTTAAAAACGTGATATAAACTGCATGATTGATATTGTCGTGGAGGGCTTCCGTGGATTCGTATTTGTGCTTTGACGCATGGACTTGTAGATCCGTTGCGGCGGGGAAAGAAAGCATTCCTACCCTCATTTATCCTTTCGCCGCGGGACTGCCGAGTAGACAGGTTGGAGGAAAATATAAGAGTGTGCACCATCGCTCAGACCAATAAACGCAAGCATCTGGAGGACTGTATCCATCACAAAGGGTGAAAGAGACGTGTGCATGTTAACGGACAAGCGTGTGTCTTGTTCAGCGGATAAAAGCATCTGATCTATCTGTCATTTCATTTATTAAACCCATTGAAAAACTGTCACAGGCTGTGAAATAGAGAGAGATACCGGAGGTGAAGCGAGAGATGATAAATTGCGACCTATGTGCCCCCGCGGCGTGATTAAGATCTACGTCCGTGCCTTGTGTTAGGATTGCTGTGGCTTGCACATTTAACCTCAGTGGAGGACCTGAGAGAGAGCAGGACCCATCTAATAACTTTATAGATGAATCATTGCATTCCCCCGAGCTTAAACCCTGTAAGGCAACCTGCCATGATTAATGATATAACTCTTCATTTAAAGAGGATTTATCCGTCTTAAAGGGATATTTCATCCAAAAACTAAAATTCTGTCATCGTTTATTCACTCTCATGTGGTTTGAAACCAATACATAACTGTTTCTTCTGCGGAATGGAAATTAAGATATTTTGAGAAATAAGAGACATAATTTGGGTTCAGCAGAAGAAAAAAAATATTTGTATTAAGAATTGATAAGGTACTATACGTTTATTTAACACACTTGGAAAAGGAACCAACAGTTACTCTAGTAATGATTCTGCACAAGTCAAATTGTTTTCTCTGACCTGGCCTGAATATCGATCAATAAAATCATTGCAACTCTCGCTGCGGTTTAATGTGAACCGCAAAAATCAATGTAAATAAATAAACAAGACGTTAATCTGCAGAAACAGTGACCCGAGACCTAGCATACATATGTAAACAATATGTTTTCTTAAAAGAAAAACAAGACGGTCAAAAACAATTAAGATGGGGGGCAAGAGAGAGAGTAATGTTCTTCAACGATTACACCCTCAACCCCCCTCCCTCAAATGGTATGGGACGGCTTCCACCACGTCGCTATGGCAACATGGAGTGGTCCAGTGAGGGGTTTGTATGAGCATTTGAGGATAAAAAAGAACAGACGGAGTATTCTAACATACTCGCTGTTACAAAGTTCCCCTGCATAATAATGACTGCATATGGTAGAGAGAGAGCGAGAGAGAGAGAGGTAGGTAGAGAGAGAGAGAGAGAGAGGTAGGTAGAGCGAGGGAGAGAGGTAGAGAGAGAGAGAGAGAGGTAGGTAGAGAGAGAGAGTGGGGGAGGTAGAGAGAGTGGGGAGGTAGAGAGAGGTAGGTAGGTAGAGAGAGTGGGGGAGAGAGAGAGGTAGGTAGGTAGAGAGAGTGGGGGAGAGAGAGGTAGGTAGAGAGAGAGAGAGAGGGAGAGAGAGAGAGAGAGAGATAGAAAGAGGTAGGTAGAGAGATGTAGGTAGAGAGAGTGGGGGAGAGAGAGAGAGGTAGGTAGAGAGAGGTAGGTAGAGAGAGGGAGAGAGAGAGAGAGAGAAAAAGAGGTAGGTAGAGAGAGGTGTTGGTAGTGAGAGGGAGAGGAAGAGAGGTGTAGGTAGAGAGAGGGAGAGTGAGGTAAAGAAGGAGAGAGAGAGAGAGAGAGAGAGAGTGAGGTAAAGAGGGAGAGAGAGAGAGAGAGAGTGAGGTAAAGAGAGAGAGAGAGAGAGAGAGAGAGAGAGTGTGAGGTAAAGAGGGAGAGAGAGAGAGAGAGAGAGAGAGAGAGAGTGAGGTAAAGAGGGAGAGAGAGAGAGAGAGAGTTAGGTAAAGAGGGGGAGAGAGAGAGAGAGTTAGGTAAAGAGGGGGAGAGAGAGAGAGAGTGAGGTAAAGAGGGGGAGAGAGAGAGAGAGTGAGGTAAAGAGGGGGAGAGAGAGAGAGTGAGGTAAAGAGGGGGAGAGAGAGAGAGAGAGAGAGAGTTAGGTAAAGAGGGGGAGAGAGAGAGAGTGAGGTAAAGAGGGGGAGAGAGAGAGAGAGAGAGAGAGTGAGGTAAAGAGGGGGAGAGAGAGAGAGTGAGAGAGTGAGGTAAAGAGGGGGAGAGAGAGAGTGAGGTAAAGAGGGGGAGAGAGAGAGAGAGGTAAAGAGGGGGAGAGAGAGAGAGAGAGAGAGAGAGAGAGAGAGAGAGAGAGAGAGAGAGAGAGAGAGAGAGAGAGAGAGAGAGAGAGAGAGAGAGAGAGAGAGAGAGAGAGAGAGAGAGAGAGAGAATGCACGTTTGCATTCAGCTGTAGAAGATTCCACTGCTTGGCGATTGACATGTGACCCTTTGCATCCAGGGTCACGGAGGGTCATTCCCTGCTCAAGTCAAAGCCCTGCGCGCGCACGCACGCAATTTTACAACCTCTTTCACTTAATTACAACCAAAAGCTTTTGTGTTAAAATATTAAATGGAGTTTTTGCGTTAAGTGAATTACGCGCGAGCACGTCCGGGCATGTAGAAAAACGACCTGTGGGTCCGTCTGACCGTCCGGAGCGCGCAAGGACAGCTGGCCCATCATCAAACCCCCTCACCCGACTTATCTTCTCCATGTCGAACACTGCACTTCTCCCTTGAATATTAATAACGAGAACAACAATTAATATAAACTCTAGTGTTATAAAATGCTTTTCTGATCTCGTCAGTTTCCGGACAGCTGCTATAATAGCGACACACGTTGCCGTTTAATTTATGCAGAACACACTCACGCGCAGGCTCCGCTGGCAGGGAGAAGCTGCCCCGAGTTTTGTCCTGACAAATTCTCCATCTGGCGTTCATTTGATGACAGAAAACCGAGGAATTAAAGGGTTTAAATGTTTATTTTATATATAAACACCCCTGGTATTACTCGGCTGTAAAATATCATTTAGCTCGGAATTAATTTGTAAATGAAACGTGTGCGTAATGCGAACAGGCAAATGTAAGACAGTTATTAATAGCGTATTATCACAATCTTATTAGTTTTGAGTGATGAAGTCGTTTTAAAAGTCTACCCGACAGCTACGATCTTAATACATGGAAATCAGACAAATAATGAAGTTATGGTTTAAAAAATTACAGCATGTTGGTGTTTCAAACAATGTTGACAAACTATTAAAAAAGGAACAATATAGTGTGCACTGGCAAGTGCAGTAAACAGCACACTACTTGAGTAGTTGCTAGTACAATGTCGCCATCTTGTGTTTACTTCAGGAGTTGCACTATTTTGTTCACGTTACCATGAACTATAATATAAACAGATATCAAGATATATTTTTTAATCTGTAAATTCAGCTTAGATCACTACAGTTTTAGCCTTTAGCCCAGGTAGGAAAAAGTCTAAAGGTAGTTCAGGCTGGTCTTCCCTTATTTAAGCTTTTTACATGCCAACTTTGAATAATAATCAAAACGTTTTTATTTCAAAAATGAGAAAAATATCACTGCTATTTATATTTAGTCGCTCAGACATGGTTTGCGCGATGCAGTTAAATCCAAGTTTATAAGTCCTTTTCATTAGGGTCGATAAAGTTGTGCCTTAACCTTATATGCTGTCTGCGACTATTAATGTAGGTTTTGAAACGTATAGTTAACGTTATATAGTTAAAAATAACTATAGTTAATAGTTAAATTGAAATGCTTAAAAGAAACCCAATCCAAAATTAATATTCGCCTGGTTTCTATCCGCTCCCATGTGGGACCAAATGTGAAGAGCGCGTTAACGCCACCTGGTGTTTCTTTGAGGAGCTACACCAAATGATTTGGTTACCGTTCTGCAAATATATTTCTGGAATTAGATTTTAATATTGATTTAACTTTTTTTTGCTGTCATATTCTAAGCTTTATGTAGAAATACATACAAACGCACGACATTTTGCTCTTTACATATGTTTAGCATACATTATTAAAACAACGACATAAATGTAACTGCAAAATAAACAAGTAAATTACATTATTTTGACTACACAAAACTTAAATTGCTTATTCAATACAATTAATATACAACAGAATATACATTAATGTTAATTATTATATGCAATAATGTTTGTGTGTTTGTGAAAAAACAGCGAAACCAACCTTAGCTGGTTCATCATTTAATTATTATTGGCTTTATTTTAGGAAATGGAGAATTTCTCAGACGTGATTTGCAAAAGCATGAAACGACCCAAATACAGATCAGTCATTTAAATCAATCAATAAATGATCATTAAAATATGGATGATTGAAAGGCATTCACACACAATTCACTAAATCATCCAATCAGCAAACAGATTGGTCCCACCAATAATATGACAGATCTTCTATGGTCAGGAATAATCCAAATAAGGGCCAATATTGTAGATTTAATATGTATAAAATATATTATTATTATTTTAGTATAATACGTACCTGTTTAAAAATCTGGTCTTGAAGTGTCACACCTATGGGAAATCAAGCTAGAACACAAAACATTTAACTTTAAAATGAAACCACCACCAATTCAAACGCATTGTGGATTTTTCACATAATGTTCCCTGTATATCCCTCAAATAAACCTGTGGTGCTCCAAACATAGTCTGACGAACGGTATCAGACGTTATTCTGATAAACTTAAGACTATATCTATATAAAACATTTATAACATTATAAATAAATATAAGTAACAATAAAAAACGAACAAGGATAACTTTTGGTTAAACACAAGATTCACTGCTAAACGTTATATTCATAAGTTATGCTGTCGATTACAAAAATCGATATTAAAGTTTGAGAACAAGCTTTATGTTGGCTTGACAAAGCCTGGCCTGAAGAGTTTAAAATAGCTTGAAAGGTTTTAGGTTAAATATATTCCAACATGATAGAAGGAATTAATGTGACCCCAGTCTGTAAAAATTGGGCTAAAGTCTAAAGAAACCAGGCTAAGGCTGTGTTCACACTTGAAAGTTTTAAACTTTTTCTTCAAAGCGTCTCTTAAGGTTGAAAAAAGTTCAACTTTTCAGAAAAAAAACATCAGGCACCTTTTCACAGCTAACCAATCGTTTCCATAGTAACATCATGTGAGGAACGTCATTGGTCGAAAAGACTCAAATAAAATAGCGTCCGAAACACCCATAAGAGCAAAGTTTTGTGCAAGTTTAAATTTCACTTTCAATAACTTCTGATTGCATTTCTAGCGAGAAATTGGTATTGTTGTTTCTAAATATGTGAATGTTACAGCAAAGACGCTCTCTGTTTATAGTTCAAATAGACTTCCGTTACTCTGCATATGACGTCTCTCTAAGCTGCCTTTGTGTGCAAAAGCTATTTTTGAATCGCTGAGAGCATTTTCTTACTCAAAATGCGCCATTGTCAACTTTTTCTATTAAAAAAAAAAGAAATCAAGTGTGAACTCAGCCTTAGTATATTGTTAGCTTTAATTAACGTATCATAAGCATGATGCTAACACGACTAGCATGTTGCTTACAATATGCCAACATGATATGAATGTCGCTAGCATGATGTTTAACAAGGCTAGCATCTTTGTTAACACTACTAATAACATGTTTAATATCACGATGCTAAAGTTATTAACATGTTGCTAGCATAATGCTAACACGATTAGCCTGATACTAACAGGATACCTAACGCCACAAGTGAAACGAACAATATCTCTACGATGTCCTGATGCTGATATATAGGTCTGTTTTGTTGCTATGGGCATGGCTTCATGATGAAGCTCCTGAGAGCACCCACTTGTGTCTATGACATCGTGCTGCAAATATATCCACCTGGTTCTTTTATAATGGCAGTCTATAGCTTTGTCCCACATGACATACCATAGTACACACTATGCACTAAACCATGTAGTGTATGGATTTTAGAGGGGTAGTATCGTTCCAAATTGAATACTAAACGTTTTTATATAAAGCATAAGTATATTGGTTTCCCAGACTAGCGCAATTAACGTAATTTCTTTCAATGTTATACATTACGCATACATTATATGTGCATTTCCTGCACCATTATAAGTCAAAAGGAAATTTCGGGTGGCTCTTACGCCTCAGGGGTTCGACTTACACCCCTTTGTGAGGTATGTTCTTACATGGTAACCCGCATGTTTCTATGAAATCCTCGCTCTGAGCCGTCAAAGTTTGTCGCAATGTTAAGTCTATGGGAATTTTGTTGGTTTTGCTAGTCTGGTTTTCGAAAACAGGGTCAGTACGAAAAGATATAGCACACTTCTTTAGATCCGTGCGAAGGTCTGTCAAGCCAACATAATTATTCAACTCTCACTTGCCTCATAGACTTCCATTATGCACAGCTGTCAATGCTTTGTTTATACACAAAAACAGTTCGACATCCATAAAGCACAAACATTGTAGAAAGGAAAAAGGTTATGTGTAAACATTTATTGGTTTCAAATTGAGATAAAAACAAACTGCACCAGCAAACATTTTACAGCCTTTCGCAGTGCACACATCTCGCAACGAAAATAAAAAAGACGAGATCAAGCGAGAGAGAGAGAGAGACACAAGAGACATGTGACAGTGCAAACGTTTCATCCAGTGACTTCTGATGAGATAAGAATTTAAAAAACCCAGAATGGACCAGCGTCCATCGTCCCAAAGACAGGAAAGGAGAGAAAGCGATAAAACCTTCCATTTGGCAATCGCGCCACTTCCATCGACGATTAAATTAAGTTAAAATTCAAAAACATACAGTCCACATATTGGCGAGTTGAACCTGGTGTCTGTTTCTAAAACCAAATCTCTTATTTGGATACGGCTAGAGAATCAATTAGGATATTTCCCGACGTTGTTTTTCTTGCTTTGTCGTTTTTGTTCGCCGTTGTCGAAGGTGTTTCCTTGTTACGGATGCCCGACTGCAAGAAATCTTGTTGCTTGTTCTTTACATTTCGAAACAGAACAAAAAGGCCAGCACTTTATTTAAGAGGAGCGACATGGCAAAAGACGTTTTGTTAATGTGTGAACTTGAAACTACCATCACATTTTGATCGTAAATAAAACAAACAAACAACATGCACCGGTTCTAGTTTTGCGTTCCTGGTCTATTTTCGAAAGAAAAAAAGCCAACCATGCCTCACTTTTTGGTTTTGTTTAAATAACAGCGAAATTCGTTCGAAACCGTGAGAGAACAATTCAACGACAACATTCCGATAAACTCTAAATTTTTTTCGTTTTCATTTTTTTAAACAAACTAGCGTGAAAATCCCATTCGAAAGTAACAAACCTGTTTGGATTAAGCCGTAGTGGTGCGAAAACAAACAAACGAGACAGAAGGTGACTGAAATGGCAGGAAGTGAGCCTGAGGCAATGATGGTGACTGGTGGAGAGACAGGAAGGGGGCGTGGCATTCACTGAGAGCTGGATCTGGCGAGCGTGTGCTGTTCGTGATGTCCCTTGCTAGTTCTCAGTTTGAAGTTGGTGATGGGGCTGTTGAGTTTTTGAAGCGCGCTCTGGGCCGCGTACTTTGAGGGGAACGTGGCCAGGATGGTGTAGGTGGACGCCAGGTCGTGAGGGGGCGGTTTGGAGGGGTCAGAGTTTGTGCCGTCCGTCCCCTCGCTGCGGCACTCTGATTGGTTGGGGGAAGGAGGTTCGGGCAACCATTTTATGTGAGCGCCAACTTTGCTCAGTTCTGCGAGTAAAGAGTCTGCTTCCACTCG
Organism: Barbatula barbatula; assembly: GCF_947034865.1. Lineage (NCBI taxonomy): Eukaryota > Metazoa > Chordata > Actinopteri > Cypriniformes > Nemacheilidae > Barbatula > Barbatula barbatula. The sequence goes on from NC_136776.1 coordinate 21,007,560, forward strand.
ACTGATACCAGCCGGAAGATCCGTCACCTCCAGAACACGACCGATCTCTGGACACAAAAGAAAGCGTACACTTGCGTATTACAAATGCACAGTGTTACAAAATGTAGATATGGCTTTTATTTCATACCCGTCTCTCCTGTGCTCACGTCAATAGACAGCGATTTCTTTGCGGGTCTTCTGCTGCGCCCGCTGTACCGGCCACCCACATGACCCTGTGACGCAAACAAAGTTCTGATGGTGAGTGTGTCAGTCAAAGAAAAGAAATGCGGTTTCTTCAATTTGCTGATGGCGATGAGAATGCTGATGGCATGCGTTGACTTCATGCGTTTGGATGTTTAGGGTCACCTGACAATGTGTGAGAGCAGTGTGTGTGTGTGTGTGTGTTCAACCTGATGGTGATGAAGATTGTGATGATGGTTGACCACATGAGAGCCGTGCATTAGTGGGGGTCTGATGGGGGGGTTATACTGGAGGGGCTGCCCAATCAGAGGAGGATACCTGCCATCACCTGCGAAGAAACCACACGATTCATAATTCCCCAATTTAATACATACAGACGTATTTCTTCTAATATATCAATTAAAGAAAAGTAGCACAAAGTGTAAGGCTGCGCTCACCTTGGCCTGGAGCGTATGGGCGAGAGAACTGGGGCATGATGGGAAAAGGGGCGGTGCCAGGACGTGAACATTTCAAATGGACGGGAGCGGGTGATTGAGCTGGTGAGGGTGAAGGGCTAATCAGCTGCTGTGGATTATTCTAGAGAGAGAGATGAAAATGTCGTCTTATTGAACCCTTTCGATATAAATGGACACTTATTGGCTATCAACGTTCTTTCTCTTCGAAAATGATCCCAATAAATATTGTTCCTCTGATTCATTGTTATAGTGTGGATGCAATTTTTAAAATTTCGTTGTTATTGTTCTTGGCCCTAAAACTCTAATGACCTGTTTTGTAGCTATACACAGATTAGATGCATCTGTACACCGCTGTAGATGCTGGTACCTGCGTGGGGTCTTGCAGGGGCAGGTCGCTGTGTTTGTAGTAGCGGTTTGGTTTCCACTGGGGTGGGGAAGGAGCTCGTGGCTGCTGGCAGGGAGGAACGCTCAACTGCATCATCACCACTCCACCAGCAGGGGGCGGATGAGGAACGCCTGACAAACCACAGCAGAGGAATCAAATACATTGTACAGTTCTAGAATATCATAAAAGCGGCATCTGACACACAAAAGCTTTAAATGAAAATGCCAATTTTAGGCAATTTCCCTCACTGCTCATATCATAATGCATCTGGATACATTTAGCACCTTTTAAAATAAAGAAAAACAAATAAAGTACATATAAATATTTATTTATTTTGCCCTTGGGATGAAACTGGCTGTGTGCGTATATCAAAATAGAATCAGAATTTATTCACAAATAAATATGAATGAATAAAAAAATGATATTCAAGTATCCACAGTTTCAAAAAGTCATTAAAACTTTGAAATAAATATAATTTATGATTTTCTAAGTATTCGCATTTAACATTTATTTTGATCGTTACATTTATAAGAAAACGTATTAAAAAGAAGATTAAATATTTATAAAAATATATACTTTAAAACAAATCTGAAACTGTTAATTATTTTTCAAACTTTCAGAAAAATTATATAAATGATAAATAAATAATGTTTATGTATCCACATGTTTACATTTATTTTAACCGTTACATTTATAGTAAAGTCATTAAAACGTTCAAAATACATATCAATTAAAAGAAATCGATAATATTTATGTATTCACATGTTTATATTTATTAAATAATTAAATGTGTAAGAAAACTCATTAAAACCCTCACACAGTATTGTGTCTCGAATATAATAATCATATGAATATAATGAACCATTTTAATACTCCTGTATAGCAGAAATATAGCAAATATATTTAAGACATCTATTTTACATACACCTCACTTGAATTATTCAGTAGCAGCGACGAAACGCAATAACTAGAAACAATCGCACGCAAGCACAGACACACACCAATTAAATAGATTTATTGAACAGCGAAAGGTCAAAGAGTGAACGAGGGTCTCGCCTCTCTCACACACACGCACCCTCTCCATCAACAACATAATCATCACCTCCTACACATACGCGCGCACGCACACACCCACAGCAGCCGAGCGTTCATTAACACGGAGGTTTATTCAAATAAACATCGATTCTTCCCGCTTCCTCAGAAACGTGTGAACTCGCGAGCGCCCGCGAGGCACAGACAGAAATGAGAATTGTAAACAACATTTAATTAAACGACTAAATAAAACATTTAGAAAATGGGAAGTAAACTGTGCTCGGAGCTCATTATATGTGCTCAACTCATTAGCCGAGAGACGTGACGGGACTTAATATCTGCTTTGAAAAACACCTGCCAACGATGAGTGACAGACGTCTAGAATAACCCTCACCGTTAAGAAAAGTGCCTTTACATGCATGATTGTAGAATGAAAGAACGAGATATTTAACATATATATGACGATTAAGCATATTATCCACTCACTTCTTTAAAGCCAAACTACAAAAATGTTATTATTTATAATAATAATATGTAGTATTGCATTTTACATGCTAATAAACTGTATGAGAATGTATATAAATGTTTATTTATTATTAATGAATGATTATATTATACTTAATTCAACAATACACGCAACAATTATTGCTGCTTAAGAGGTTTGCGATTGATCGATCTACCCATCAGCTACCGTACCTGGGCACTGCTGGCCTGTGATTGGCTGAGAGCCACAGGGGGAGGGTGCTCTCCGAAATGACATTTGATCCGATCCCGGTGGTGGAAGAAAGCCAACTGTAGAACTGTACGGACACATAGTGAATACAAAAACCATCATATTGAGCAATGAAATGAAGCTTTAATCTGATTGGTCCAACCAACCGGACGCATCCGAGTTTGCGTGTTACCTGATGGTTGAGTGTTGGGTTGGCGGCAGCATGCTGTAATACACCTGCATTTGCGCAGAGGGCGCTGGGGTCTGATTGGTCTGTCCCTGCAGCACGATCTGTTGCTGATAGGCCGCCTGCGAAACGTTCGGAGATCCCTGTTGCACAGACACCTGACACACACACAAAAACACAGTTTAATGTCAAGTCCAAAGACGCCATTACAGCATGACGTGTTTAACGTAAGACGCCCCGCTCACCTGATATGGATGCATGCCGGGGTACTGGACCATAACGCTCTGAATCTGATTGGCCATCCCGCCCTGGTTGCTAACCAGCGATTGGTTCTGAGACTGTTGGACTCCCATCATGCCTTGGTAGCTATGTGGTTGACCGCTCATGACCGTCTGGAAACCTGAGACGAGATGCAGGCGGTTATTCGATTGTCTGCGCAAGAGCGATTAAACGACGGCAAGTGATGACAAACGATGCACAAACAACATCTGGAACATTAAACATTAAGCAGGACACAACGCATCGAGATGAATATCAAGAGGCAAGAGCGCAACATTAAACAACTGCGACATGAGACGACTACTTGACTCGATCGCATACAAAGTAGTCCGAAAATATGCAGGACGCGTCTTAAAAGTGCAGGCTGAATTTTAAACCGTAAGCTCGTGATTTGTGAAGTGTGATGCGACGGTTAAAGCTGCAATGTCACTTAATTTGGTTAAAATAAGTAAGTACATCAAATATCGGCATTGAAAACTTTTAAGCTTATGATGATTTATAAGTTGAGCTATAATTTGCAGGAAACGTCGGTTTGACGTCACACATTAGGTACGTAGGCAAGGTTAACTACGATTTTAGGTTTCAAACCGAGATGGCGATAAAGAGGCAATGTAAGTATTAAGTGTGTACTTAACGTTTTTTAATCTATCATCAATCAATCACTCGTTCATAGCAGGCTCGGGTCGCAGGGCTTTTTGGGTCGCGTAAACAGGATCTTTAAAGTGGACGACAGCAGACAATCGTGTTCCGAGTCCGTCGAGTTCCCCAGAGCGATTCGTCTCTAATCAGATCCAGCGCAGAAACAGATGAGCTGACCTTTTCTTCGCTCCATCAGTGTGCGTGCCGGAGTGCTCTGCTATTTTTACTCGCTCTTGCACGGCCAAGGCGAAGAGACAAAAAGCCTGTCGATTCAGACCATCCGAGACACGCACTGAAATGGGGTCTTTCCATGACACTTTGAATGAGGTGTGTGTAATTTGTTCTCTCCTACACACAGAACGCAAACCCACTTTTTTGTCTAAATCTATATTTTTACGGAGCGGTTTAAAACTCAACGGTTAATAAAACCTTATTTTCAAGGATCATTACATTGAATTAAAAACCAACAGGTTGTTCGTTAATATAAGCTCCACAGTATAAAGTCCTCATAGCAAAAAATTCTGCAACAGCACATGATGTGTGTTACCGTTTAAAGGTCCCATGACTGAAACGTCTTGCTCGTCTCTCTGAAACCTCTTATCACGATTTTACGTCAATTTTATTTTTTGCCACACATCTTTATTACGAGTCACCCAGGTATTTCACCATCTGCTTGCAAGATGAGTTGCTTTTGTGATTCATCTGATTAAACGATAATCATTCAGCTCAACTGATTAAATTCATTTAGATGAATTGCTAACATCTCTACTAACCACTTCGTTTAATGTTGAATCATCTGAGGGACGTTCGCCTTTGCGCTACTATGATTCCAAGATGCTGTAAACGGTTGCTACGATGTTGGCACTAGGATGCTAGGGTGTTCTGCGAAGTCGCTCGTCGCTATGCGGTTGCTTGTACGTTCGAGTCGTGGGTGAAAGTCAGGGTGACAGCCGAGAAACAAGGGTTGGAAAAAGAGACCGGTTCACTGTGAGAATTCCTGACAATCTCATACAGCGACACGGCCCCGCTTCCCAACGCTCCAATCGGAAATCTCACATTCTAAAAGGTCACATTGGTGTGTGTGTGGGGGGGTACCTGTCTGATGTGGTGGTAGAGGTTGATTCTGGGGGGCGCTGTAGTGTACCGGTGTCACCGCTCTGTAGTGTTGGCCAGAGTGCGAATATTGTCCTGGAGCACAGAAACACGCAGATACCTGCAGAGGCACACATTGATATTTAAACAAACTGAACCCGGTGTGCCACCACACAAGTTACAACTTCATACCTGTTGCACGGGTTGCTGTATGTATCCGTGTGGCTGCAGGACCGTTTGATTGACAGGTGTGGGCGGAGGATAGGCGTGGCCGCTCATGGGCTGTCCGGCCGTCTGTAGCATGTAGCCTGTGGTTGGGGAGTTCTGAAGCACCAGGGATTGTGGGTACATGCCCGTGTGGGGGTCCTGAGCTTCTCCTGACGTCTGTCGAACGAAATTCATCTGGCTGAACTGAGCGCTTAAACCGTCCTGTTGCTGTTTCAACGCACACACAAGGTAAAACTGGTTAGCGATTCGGTTTAAAAGTCAATGTGAGATAAGCAGATAAAAATCAAGAACTATTTCAATCCCAATAGCCCATTTGATAGCAAAAAAAGAGGATATTTAGTGGAAGTGGATCACAGACATTGATGGCATCATGAGATCGGAGTTTACCAAAAACTAAACCAGGGCATCACTTGAAAACTTTGCGCTTTAAAAGCCATCAAACATCAACAGCTGTTCTGCCTCCACCATGACCAGAGACCCCTTCCTGGCAAAACTTGTAGATATCTTTTTATTCAAAAACCCAACATCTGGTGGAATGAATTATTGATGCGGTCTGCATTTGCTAATGAGGCGGATATATTTGGTAGAAACAGGTCAGAGATGGTGAGAGATGATAAAAATGACCCAGTTCAGTCATTAGACTCTTCCCCGGGTCCAACAAACTCAGATGGGACTCATTTTTTATCCTCGGAGAGCTTATCAATGAAACTGAAGTCCGGTTCTTCTGAGACGCGTCGGAAATAAACTTGAGTTTTTAGGTACAGGGTCTTGCTTTGAGATTAGACACAAAAAAGCTTGAGTTTTATATATATATATATATATATATATATATATATATATATATATATGATCTTTTCATGATCCATTTAATACATGTAACATCACAAGGAGAAGAGCACGTGGAAAGACAGTGTGAGGGTAAAGGAGAGCAGTACCACAGTATATTGTTGAGTAAAAGCACCAGGCAGGAGAGGAGGAGGACAAGAGACTGGAGCGAACTGCACTGGCTGCGCAGACGGCTGCAGAAGAAAGAAAAGACACCGAAAAAGAGAGGAAGAGATGATGAACAGGAGGGAAAAAAGGAGGGATCACAGGTCAACATTCAGAGAGAGTGAACGCAACAGGATAGAATTAACGAGAAACATGATGATGAGAATAAATGAGACGTTATCGAGCAAAAATATAAATAAGGAATACAGAATGGTTCAAAATACAGATAAATATTAAGATTATTATTTGGTCCGTGGTGCACGGATTTAAATCATGATTTTATCATGTTTGGTTATTTTTGTAAATGTGCTACAGAAATTTAATTGTATAATTCTATACATCCATTTTATTTATCTATATATGTATCGTATTCAATATATCAATTTGCATTTTTTGTCACTACTTCCTGTATTAATGTATGCACTGCACAGCCGCTTAGTAGCGTTGCAAAATTGTGAAAAGCACCATAAAAAAACGATGCTTGAACCATTACATATTTCTATAAATTGAAATATCCGCCTAAATAGATTACTTGAAAAACTAAAACTAAATCAAAATGCAACAAAAAATAAATAGTCAAATATAATAAACTCAAATAAGTTTAAATTAAGGGGGTTAAATTATTAACTGAAAAAACTAAACTAAAACTAAAACTAAAATAAATTCAACTTGTAATTAAATGAAAATTAGAACACCACAAAAATCACAAGATTTTAAACAAGGAATACAAATATACTCAAAATAGAAATAAATCAAGTAAGGTCCTCAAGTAAAATCAGCTATTAAGTAATATAATATCAAGTAGAAAATGTATTATTATTATTATTATAAAATCACATATTAATTACTCCATTTTTTTATTTATTTCAAGACTTGTACTGGTTGTTGATTAGAGGTGTAAACCAATAAGGCAGATGGACGGTTCGCTAACCTGCGCGAGAAGGTGATTGGGTGGTTGAGGTTGAGGGGGTAGAGGTGGTGGGGGAGGATGCAGAGTCATGGGCTGTTGGCCCCGCCCCTGCTGTGATGTCACAGGGTTGTAGATCACCGGGCTGCCGTCGGGGTTCATGTACGGTTGACCTGTTAAAAAACAAAATAGTAAAAATATTGTGTTTATTGGGCAAAAATAGTGTTAACAATTGCGCAATTGCTTTCGCAAACTGAAAGCATTTTCCTCGAGTCGTTCGTTCGATGAAAAGAAAAAAAGTTAGTTACGAGTGTCAATGTGGCAGGAGATAAATTCATGAAATTAGCAGCTGTACCGAATTCCCAACTGAACATTTACGAAAAAAAGTATTTTCTTTGTTAACTGCCAGGACCACAGCCCTGCTTTCCGTCCGTTGCCGTGACCATGGTTCAGGTGTTACCCACCTGTCTGTGGATTGAGAAGCACGCTGCCTGGTGGAATGGCTGAGGTGTCCAGTGGAACGATGTAGAAGCTAGCGTTAGCGTTAACGTTAGAGTTAGTACTTGAGCTCTGAGCTGCCGGACTGGTTGCGTTGCCCCCGATGGGGGGAGCTGGAAGAGCGGCGGCAGGTGCCAGTGTTAAACCCCGACTGGGCTGCGGTAGAACGGGGGCGGGTAACGACAGCTGAGCAGGCTGAGGGAGCGACCCGGAAGACGAACCTACGCTACTAGAGGAGTCGGAACCTGAAGTAACGTAAGAAAAGAAGTACGAAAGAGATTTTTTAATGGGCTGAAACAGGATGGCGGATGCGGTCATGCGTGAGGAAGATGTAGGGTGGGGCAAATAAAAATGTCGAGGGTGATGTCATGGCGAGGAAAATCATACATGGAAGTCGATGTGACAGAAAACAACTAAAACACAATCATTAAAAAGCAGTAAAGACTGAGAAATCATTGCTCGGGGCTGTTCAGACATAGCCGGGCAGGAGGAGAGACGCAGAGGTTTCTAAACGGAAGAGGGGAGACATTAAATATTAAACATCATAAATATATATTGGTGTCAATGCCTTGAGCTTTTAAATGCCAAAGCACAAATAACCAATGAATCCCGAGAGCCGACCGCTCTGAATACGAATACTCGCTCTGAGTTTCTCCTCAATGAACGTGAAATGGATGAAACGAATGGCCTTTCTTGACATGTACCACAAGCTTTTAATGACTGCTGCCCATGGCACGAAGAGGACCAGAAGCAACAAAAATAGAAACAACCGAAAAAACAAAACAATGTTTAACGTAATATCATACTGAGGTCGGTGATACATGGGTTAGACACAACACATGACAGTAATGAAATAAGCCGGTTTAATTGCGTTATTTACTTGTTTTGGATAGTTTTCCTGCGCTCTTGCTGCTGGCCGTACTGTCTCCTCGTATGAGTAGGCTGATGCCACTGAAGCTGTTGGCTTTGGTCATGGAGGGCTTAAGGTTCCTGTGGGAGCTGTCTGAATCTGTGCTGCTCCAGGGTCTGGAGTCAGAATACTTCAACTCGTTCTCTGAACTGCTCTGACGACTGTTTCCGGTGCGACCGTCTCTCAGTCTGCAAAAAAAATGAATTTAGGCCTTGCGATAAACAAAACTCGCAGTTTAATTGCATCATTACGCAAATTGGTAAATTATAAATAAATATAAACAAAATGTATGAGAATTTGTCGACAGTAATTGGCGTAAAAGAAAGACGTTAAAATAACGTAAAATCTGATCAACCACGTAAAAATAAGAATTACCTGAATATTTGACGTCTTTGCTGGGTGTTGATGAAAGTTACATCCTCTTGGATTCTAAAGGAAATTTCGCAAACGTTATCACCGCCGAAATACAAATCCAAGCAGGAAAATAACAAACATAACGCAAATGTATTACTATTGATTTTTTTACCTTTTATCGAATGGAAAATGTTCTTGTCCCTGCAAGTAAAAAAAGATGCACATGCACTTAAAACAAACTGAACAGAAACAAATCAAATGATATATTTCTTTAAATATAACATACATTGGATTATGATTCTCAGCATATTCATGAATTGCTATTAGATTACAATTTGTTTTTGCTTTTAAATAAACAATGTAGTTGGAAAAAAAACTAAAAAAATTGGTATAGGCATGAAACTTTCTCTATAAATAAATCCAAATGTCAACTTTGACAACACCGTATTAAATCATTAAAAAAGGTACTGTGTGTTTTTCCGCATTTTAACACAATTGGTTTCAAAAGGACAGATTAAGTTAACAAATTAGCTATAATAGTTTTAGCATAACAATTACTTATAATAGTTAAAACATATTTTCAATATGAAATGTCAATTTAAAGAAACAGCGCACCTCTTGAGCGAAGATTCGGTCTCTGGCGCGCTGGTATTCCTCCTCCCTCTCCTCGATCGATTTGCTCCTTCGGTCATCCTTCAGACGCATTCGCAGCTACACACACACAATAAGAAACGATCAATTTGTGCGTTATTATACACTTACTAAGTACACGCACAAAATATTCAACGAATGACTGTTATTTCGTACCCTGCCATCATCCTGGTCCAGGCTTGAGTTATCTCTCTTTAAGATGTACCGCTTTTGAAAGTCATCTGTTTTGTCGTCTTTAATGTGTTCTGAAAACTTCTGGTCTGGTCTAGAAAATGTAAAAAGCGATAGTTATTTTAAAACTAAATCTAGACAACTGTTGGTAAAACGTCACGGTTGTGTGTCCAGACGTACATTCTAGTATTGCTGGTTTTGTTAATAATAACTGCTTTTCCGGTCTGATCGACGTTATGGTCCAGCCCGAAGTACGCGGCCACCCTGTGGAGCAGCATCCTGTGATATGATGTCATCGGGGGAAACTTTCTCTTCTGACTACTGAGAAAAATAAAACAACGCTATGAATTCCCAAACAATTACGTAAATTATTTCAGTGTAAGATTATTGCGTACATTTATTACAACACTTCTAAACGAATACAGGATCATTTATACAGTTCTATGTTTCTTGGATTGACTTACTCTATGTTACTAATGAAGTCGAGAATATCTTGCTCCAGCTTCAGCAACATCATTCTGTCCCTGTTAGAAGAGCGCAGCTCATTAGCATTTATCACAGCTCATCGAGCAGACGAGTCTCTGGCATTCATGTGCCAGAATATTCAAACAAATGCCTGCATCTCTCCATCCTTCCGCATTAGCGACCAAAAAAAAGACGCAGGTCGAGAAGATGCCTTTATTATGGTAATGAGGAGAGTTTTTAAAGGTGATATACATCAAGATGAAAGAGTTTGATATGGTATGTGGACTAAATCTAATGATGGCCAGTGAGAAAACAGGCGATTGATTTACAGTCTTAAAGGTGGAGTAACAAAAGCACCCAACTTAAAGGGAACGTTCACCCCAAAATATGTCATCCTATATACAAGTCTTTCTTCTGTGGAACACAAAATAAGATATTTCAAAAAATGTCTCCGGGGTTTTGGGTTCATACAATGAAACTCAATTGGGGTCAATGTTGGTTCTTCACAATATCTTTTGTGTTCTCCAGAAGAAAGTCAGACAAACATGTTCGGAATAACACGAGGGCGATTAAAAAATGAATAATTATCCGTCACTTTTACTCACAAACACACTTTATGGACCCTTTAAACAAGATTTTATGACCATAAAGCATGGAGGAGAGATTCAAGGGTAATAATTCGAGCGGCTCCAGGGTATGTTAATGAGATGGGGGGTATTTTCACGCACCGGGGGTTGTTCTTCAGCGTGTTGACCAGAAACTCATGCAGGTCTATACCCGTGGAGTCTGTGTATTCCTGACTGGGATCTGAGAGAAAAAGAGAGAGATTCAGCTCACACATTCTGCCGCATCCATCTGGCGTGCGAGAAAACACGTCCGATGCCAAAAACCGAAAACGCTCGCTCAACACACCTCTCGAGAGCGTCTTCCTCAACAGTCGGTCCGTTTTCTCAGGCGTCTCGGAGAATTTCTCGCCATCCTCGCCTTTGATTGACATTTCGTCGAAAGACTGGCTTAGCTCGATCTGAATCTTTTCCTGTGAAAACAGGGATGACAAAACCCATTTAGATACGAAAAAACGCAATTAGCCGCTATTCGGTTTTTCATGAAAAGCACGTTCAGCAATAATGTTCGTGTTTTCCTTCGTACGGTCCCGTTTGGAAAGTGAAGCTCTGTTGTCGACGGCTAGAAGAAAAACAGGGTTTTTGTTGTTATTATCGAGCGAGGAGAGTAATTAAAAGCTAATTATGATCTCTTTCCCTGAGCTGCGGCTAATCAGAGGAGTCTGATTAAAATACTTAGTAAACAGAATTAGCAGAAGACTTTGTAATCATGTGAAGTAATAAAGACCTGCCCGCTCTCACTTAACCGTTACACTAAAGAACAAACTTCACACACTTTACCAACTTTGCACAAACGTCACAAAACTTTAACGTTGAGATCTAGCTGTAGGCCCATAATATATAATACTATAAAACATCCGGCCATTAAAAGAATAATGATGCAAGTATGGCTGTCAATGATTCGTCACTTATCGTATGCGAAATTGAACTTTTGTTTACATAACAGTATATAAATGCATGCATAATTAAACATTTATAAAATAAATACTTGTGTATTTACATCAAATATAATATAAACAAATACGAAAATGTACATACACATCCAAGTATTTCTTAAATATAGAAGTGCGTGTATTTACACATACATCATTATTAAACAAAAACATTGTGCGTACGATTAGTCGCGAATAATCGTTTGACAGCACTAGACGTAGATCGAAGAAAATAAACTCTTCAAAACAAGACCACCAACGTTCATCTAAACGTGGCAATTTGAGCAAACAAATGAAATACATTTTTATTTATGGACATCTACATTACATCAGCCAATAGTAAGTGTTCTCATATAATCATGTCGACTATTAAAATTCTCATATCGGCTGTTACTATGAACATCAAAACACTGAAATTTATCCAAAAGGGAATTTGGTCGTTTCTAGGGCAAACTAATACATATTTATGAATGGGATTTGATGAGGGGAAAAGAGGATTGCGGAGGTTATGAGATCATTCCGTCCTTCTGTGAGCTTTGGACTCGATCTCACCCTGATCCTTCAAATCACAGACAGCGAGAGAAAAAGAGAGCGACGCGCACACAGAGAAAGAGAGAGAGAACCCGCAGACAATCGGACGACAAGAGGTTGAATAAAACCTTTTTTTCATTTTGGGGAACGATACCCTTTAAAGTTCCCTTTACTTTTCTCATTACGCTTCTGTCCAGAGCAAAAAACACAACCTGAAAGAGTCGTCCGACGCTAAATGAGGACAAAACCGTCACTCAACGCGTGGGGTAGCGAGAGAAGAGAGAAACAGACGAGTCGTGACGGAGGGAGCTAGACCGAGGGGGAGAACAGACAAAAAAGGAGAAAGGTCTATGAATAGAGATCTTTCCTCTGGAGGAAATCTCGTTCATTCGTTCAAGGACATAAACGTAATTAAGGCCGTTTATTCGTCTTTCAGGCAGCTCGGCCACAAAGACCTTGAGTTCTTTACATCCTCACCTGCTCTTCATTTGCGCTACTTCTGAACTTAAATAAAAAGAAGATGAATCAATGGCAAATGAACAGGAAACAGACTTCTCTTTGCATTTATTGCACAACTTCACAACTGTTATTTATGGCAATGTTAAATCCTTTTTTATAAAAATACTTCTGATATAAAATACTTTGTACTGAAAAAGATGTCACAACTCATGGCAATTCTTTTACGCTCACCAAAGATAAAAATACATGAATTCACATTGTACAGCGATGTATTTATGTAAATCGGATGCAAGTATGTACATTTATGTACACAAAATGTATGTATTTAATAATATGGCTGTTATACTGTTTTAATATTCAAGTATCACCATTATAATATCGCTTAGCAATCCCATGACGCTTCTTCGTAGATTAGCATCAATAACCTTTCAAAGAACAAACAAACGCACAACAACGCTCTGATATACCGAGCCGATAGTTTCGAGCGCCTCCTGCGGGCTTTGGTTTCCTAATAGCGGCTCTAAGCTTGTGGCTAACCTAATAAATAGAACAAAAATGGGCTTTGGATAAGAACAGGCAATTATAGCAATCCACTGAGCTCGGCAGCTGAGACAGGAAAATTGTATTTGGTATAGATGATGGATGAATGCAATCCCATGCTGGACGCACACACCTTCAATAAACGCGTGACTCTATTAAATGCGCGCACGGAATCGATATGAAACGCACACACACATATGCGTCTTTATAACTATGAATAGTGCTGACGTTTTGACAACGTTATTATGGACCGCAGGTGGGGCAAGCGTAACTGATAATCGCTTTTGATAATTGTCAGCGTACAACGCGGTCTGGATACATTTTTTTTTTGGGTGTAGCACAGTACCCAGTGTCTAACAAGAAGCATGTAAGACTGTAGTACGATGCGCCTTCCTCACGTGACCACATTACGATGACGTTCACGGAGTAACTGATGTCTAAATGTTTTGAAACTTTGTGCGATGATCATCGAACCTAAATATTATTTCGACAAATAAATGTCGAATTAAATCACAAAACACAATAATTATGATACGTATCTTCGAGCTATGCCAACTGGTTTACGACATGACGTCTTTTTAATCGTAATCTTGACGTTTGTTAAACATTTGAATATTTTCATTATTTACACTTTATTCGAAATATTGCGATACAAACGTTTGTACAATATTTGTACAAACAAATTGATTTCATAAAAAAATTGTACATGGCAACACACACACTTTCTGTTTGGCTGCGTTTACCTGTTCTTGCGGCAGTTCTCTGAGCGGAGGCGGAGAAGGTTCTTCACAGACCGCCAAGCTGCGGACTAACTTTAACTTGCCGTTGGACTGGAGAAGAGTAACCATGGTTACCATCAGCGACTGGCACTGGTTCGCAAAATACTGTCCAGCAACGCATTACCACAATAACTTAAAAAACAACCAGCATTTCGCACGCCAAAAAACAAACCACTCCAGAGAGTTTTGAGAACTTGGGGAGGACTTACTCGTTTAGCCGTTAATACGAAGCATGCTTATTAAAACCATTCCTTACGTTACATAAATAGATCCGAAAACTCTAAAAGTCTGAAAAACTCAAAAAGACGAGCGCCACATTCTCAACACTAATAAAAGCAAGCACTGTAAAATGATATAAAAAAATAAGTAAAAAGACGAGTTGTTGCAGGCAAAGTCAAAACCAATAATCACGACAACGAAAAACGATGAGTGCTCACAAACACAACACGAATCGATTTTATCTTCTGTAGAACATAAATCGAAAGTTCAGCACTACAGGAGGAAAGATTGCCAAAGGGGGCGCTCTGGTCTCACAAACACCAGCATCTCGGTTCATGCCACAAAAGTGCAAACCGCAGCATTTCCCCCGTAGCGAAAAACATTTATATTTCCCCTGACTTTAGCAGGGGCTTTTATTCCCTTAACGCTTCTCACAGACCGTTGGCAAACTCTCTCTCTCTTTGTTTGAACACAGCGTGCAGGAAAACGAAAAACAAAGTACAAAACGCATTAAAATCAACTCATGCCGTTGACATACTGTACCTTGGAACGTTTAATACTCTGTGCTGATTGGCCGAGCTGTCATTATTTGGACGGAAAAGAGGAAGTGAGGTCAGGTTTGGACAATTTAAATAATGACGATAGTGTCAATGTGAAATTTTACTTCCACAGTCTAAATAGCAAAAAATTGGCAGTAAATGCATCATTTAGTTTTGTGCAATAAATTTGATATTGAACCAAAATAGAGTTGGGTAGCTAGTTGGTCAAATGTGCTTATTTATAACATAAATATTATCTAGACATACAAATAACAAAGAAAAAGCACAAAAAGGAAATATCACATAGAAAATACAGTGAAAAAATTACAATAATTTTCAAGTTGAATAAGAGGTATGCTAAATTAAAGACGTAAATAGGGTTAACGTTCATTTCAAGTTACCATTGAACATTTAAAATGCATGCTGTATTTGTCATAACGTATGAAATGTAGGTTGGTGTAGGACAAAAAAAGGTCAGATAGTTGAGTGTGGATGAGTTATTTCAGGTAATATATTGTTAATAGAGTGACTGCACCACTGAAGCAATTAATTGTGTCAGACTGAACAATGACACACACGGGGAGAGAGAGAGAGAGAGAGAGAGAGAAATAGAGCTGATATCAGCATGTGTCTCTATGCACCAAGAGCAGATGGTGGCAAAGTCACACACACACACGAGGGCTTCCAGAGAAACCAGCAGGACTTCAGGTGTGGATTATCTGTTCTATCTCCTGGCATCAGCCAATCACATGCCAGCCCGGACAGGCTTAGGATCCGATTGGCTGATTCAACTTGTCCTGTCGTCTTATCTTTGACTTTATAAAGAGTCATTAGGACGTCAGAGACCAAAGCAAGGGCATACCACTCGCAGATGTGTGTCTGTAAAACCAGAAAAGGCGGCGAGAAAATAGTTTCTCCATTAACATCCTATAATTCATCAGGGGATGATTTATAGGATTTATAGTGTGCAGTCATTAAATTAGAAGTGGATTAGATTTTTCCTTTCAGCTCAATAAAAGCTGCACAATTACGATTGTAACGATTATCTGTAGTACAAACTCAATGCACGCAAAATATGACAAATGATTACTATGACTAGAGTGTATAAGCCACAATGCACCACTTGGGGTGTCGTCACCCACCACACCCGCTTTACCTGAGTTTGATGGGAGGAGCTTTGGACTATCACACACTCCTGGGCATGCGTGCCATTGTTCTGCGGTGCGTACTGGGGGTCGTTTGGGGCCGCGGGCGAGTCGGCCAGGTGCGGCCCGTCACACTCCAGAACCTTCATGACGTCACAACTTCTGGTGTCTAGAGAAGATTCAGACATTATCCTCAGACGCAAGACCAAAATTCTCCACCTGTGGGATAAAAATGACAAAATGTTTTCATGTTACTAATTGTGACCTAATTTATATTCATTTTCGCCAAAGTATGATGCGTTAATGTCACATTACATAACATTCATAGGCAAGCTATCATGATACGACTGGTAACTTCACACCCGGTGCTGTTGTCTGCATACATTACATGAAAGGCGTGTCAAAAAAATCATTGTTACTTCACATTAAATAAAACATTGTGACTACTAAATCCGACTTAAATTCTTCCACTTATCGTACATTTATGACAAATCTGTACGGCAAATTTATAGCTTCACTGATGATAATCATATCATATAAACGTTTACCGGCTGTGCTGTTTTCTGGACTGGGCTGGAACCTTAAGGAGCGTAGGACCCTGGGGCCTCCGGAGGCAGCAGGGCGGACTGAGAGACGGACAGGGGGCAGCAGCAGTCCCATGACCCTAGTCACCAGTGTTCGGGTCGGGTCGCCAAGCCACGCCTCACACGCGCGCTCCGCATCACCCTCGGACACCTATCACGCAAGCAAAGGGTCAAGGATCAAAGATGGAAGGTCAAGATTCAAACATGGAAGGTCAAGAGGTCAAGAATGCCTGGGTACAGTGGCATAGCGGAACCGGTGCAGGAATGTAGCGAAAAGTCCAGAAGGTCTTTAAGGAACGGGAACACTGCAGAACGCGGACATGAATATGGAGAACAGACTGTGCCGCAGAGCACAGAAGCACACAAAGAAAAAATCACGTTGAAACACGGACGAAACTTTGACGCAGTCGACTATTTTTAGCATTTTAAAGTGTTATATATATAATCTTGCATGTAGCATTTCCATGTTTGTTAAAAACCGACTATTAAAAAATAAGGATGTAAAATAAAATGATGGATATTAATAAATAAATACTATTTACACGGATTATATTCATTCACTCTTCTTACATCTGCTCTCTAATAAATGCTTTGAAGGTGAACGTTCGTCTAAAATAGCATAAATCTCCATTTTAAAGAAAGAAAACTATAAATGCATATTAATTAGGTCATCGTTGCATTACATCCACATTAATGTGATACAACAAACTACACAAAAACAATGATCCAATCCATCACAACCATCACGTTACAATCGCATTCATGTCCGCGTTCCGTCCCGATGAACTGAACATATGGAGCGGTGTGCACCCAGGCATCAATAACCCCTCCCATGATATGGCACGGCGATCTAGATGTCTGCGCCAAGTCGAGACCCAACCTAGTCAAGGTCAACTAGGCCTATCCTGACTCGCTAATCTTGTAAAACAGCACCAGGTCTGAACACACTGTAAAACTCAGAGATTCACACTCATCGGTGTGTGTGTGCGATCCAGTTACTAAGATCATTTGATGCGAACACACACACGCCGATCAGAAATTCAGAGGATTAGCATCACACAGACAGTGACAGAAACACAGGTGGCAGTAATGACAAGAACAGGTGGGTAGGACCACACGCACTTACGAATACACACACAAATACACAAGCTGTCATCGAAAAAGCCAGACGGCCCATCAGGACGATATGGGACCACGCCATGCATCTTTTAGGCGTGTTTACGCATAAAAAATATGCTTTTTTGTTACGAGATGACACTTGCACCATTTCAGTCTAAAGTCAAATCTATTTGTATAAATATTTTACCTTGACAATTACGGATGCTAGCACTACAGCATCAAATGAAATGAAATCAACATGGAGTACGCTAAATAAATTAGCAATAAACATCCAGCGCTGGCATATGTTTTAAATAATTCATCATTTGCAATGTTAGATCAGACAACTCTTTACTTGAAGTAGATGTGGATGCAATTGCCATTTTGTAAATTTAAGAGCCAATACATTTATTATGATATATGTTTCTTTATGATTTATGTATATTAGCCGTTCGTCGAATTCTTCCTAATTATGAAATGCACGACCAGATGCGCCAAGAACGCATATTACCAGCGCATTAAATGTTAGATAACTCGCCCCCACGTTTTAAACACCCGAGGCGTTTTTGTCACTTCCAGTGTCATCTTTTTGCCCCAGAGTCCTCATTAACGGACTGATTCTGATTGGTTGCCTTTCCAGCGCAGGAAGTGGATGCTGTCTTTTTAAAACGGTCTTTATCTCCTCGTTCCAAAAGCCTCTCGTTGTTTGGCCTCATCATAGCCGCCGGATGGCTCGAACAGACCGGGCCGTTTCGGGTCACGGTGTGGCGGTGGATGTAGAGAACTAATCATACATGCTGACGGTAAGTGATGCTCAAGGACAATTATGATTTGAGAGAGAGAGGGAGCGAGGGAGAAAGAGTGCCTCCACCCACGCAACACCTACTGTTTGCAAAAATAACACACACACTATGAAGTGCACTGAACACACAAGAGCATAAATATCGGAGCGCAGCTCTCGCTGTGGGCTAGTCGGCACTGCTGCGTTTTTTTTCTCCGAACGCACCGTTTATGTAAAAACACAGAGGTGAGGCGAAGATCCGAATCTGCATTTCAAAATACGCCCCGTACCCCCCAGCGCTCATAGCGCAGCCCTCGCTCCATATTCAATAAGTTCTTGTGCGCGTTACTAGAGAGAAGAGACTCCCTGTGGATGTCAGCTGACACATATATTCAAGAACTTGACAGTACAGATGTCCGAGCTCCACGCTGGGGGGATATAAAAACAAACGCAGAAACAATCAAAAACGCAAGACAGACAGACCCCGTCTGGAAACCTGCCTACCTAGACAGCATTTATTGCATCGTGGGTGCATTGCGAAACGAACGCCTTTATGATCCCAAATATGCTGTCTAGGTGGGAATAATGCCCGTAAAAGGGTCATCGGGGTAGTTTGACATGTATGAATCTAAAGAAATGCTTTCGAGGTATGAAGCCCAAAACTGCTGTCTACATAGGCAGCTAGATTATGAAGCATGAACCTGAAAATGCTGCCTAGGTAAGTGGCTCACTAGATGTGATTTTCCCCAAAAGGCTGTCTTAGCACTCAGCAGTATGATGGTCAGAAATGTTGCATTTACTCAACGTTACATTAGCGTACAATAGAGTTGCATTTACGCGAAATGTTAACACAAAATAATTGACAGAAACAGACACACGCACTAGTTTGTGAGATAACCAAGCACGATGACTTCAAATTTGTTCACCAGATATGAAACCAAAAATGCTGTCTAGGCATACAGCTGCCTAGAAAGAATGAAACAGCATTGTCTAGGTAGGCAGCTTACTAAGTAGAATGTCAAAAAATGCTGTCTAGGTAGGAGGTTTGGTAGAATTTGAGTCACAAACATTCTGATTTCCGATTCTGGAAAAGACTTCTTGTCCAACAGAAATGACAAACAAAGATGCTCACGATCTCACACCAACATTTTTGTTCTACCTTCCCATCTCAGAATAGAAGAGACGACAAAACAACAACGGACAAAACAAAACATGCAAACGAACAGATACCACAATCGACAAATACTAATCTAAACAACAGAACTTCTCTGACCTTCATCCATTTAAGTGTCCTCAACACACCTCTTTTATAAGACAATCACATGGCGTTCGAGACAATGAGAGCCATCTGTAATTTCCCATGATCAATAATTAATTGTCATATTTCAACGAGCACTTACCCTCCCGACAAAAGAAACAACTAAGTCGGGCTTGAGGCTACACAGACGCACTTCACTCCCGTTTTAGACTAATATGCAAATGACCCACATTTCTGCTTAAAAGCATCCCTAATGGTTTTCCTTCTATTTCTCATCACAGCCCGAGTTCTCAGTGTGTGGCCGCCGTCATGGCCGCTCTTCTCCTCTCCTCATCAGCTCATTTACACGATTCGCCACATTAACGATATTAGCCGAGCGCCTCAGACGCAATTTACGCAGACGCACAAGCGCCCGGCTTTTTGCTGATGGCCGCCTCAGGCGCTTTTGCAAATGATAAAATAGAGCAATTACGAGCATGTCATTAAAAACCACACGCGTGCGCGCGTGCACAAGTATGCAGGCGAAATTTGCTGACACGCAAATATACAGTAGCAACGAATTAACAAAAAAGTGTCGCTAAATATTAAGATGATTTATTTTGGATTTCTTTATGGCTTCGCATTTTTACATTGCAAGAATTGAATTGTATTGTTGATTTACGTTAAGCTACTATGGAATGTGAAGTCAAAGATTCATTTATATTAAAAACATCACTTTTCGAACTAAATGTTTCCATCTGACTCTTTCATTAAATAAGTAAAAGAAAAAAAATATACCAAGTCAAACACTTTACTGAGTTTTTTTTAAGCATTACACATATTTATTTAACGCATTAATATTCAGTGCAAATAAAACAAAATTATTAAAACTTCTAACTACAACAAAACCACTACTGACAACCAACCAAACCTTTCCGCCTAGCAATTCTCACGCACACACACCTGCCTGGTTGCGTTCATGATCCGGCGTTCGTCTCACATCATTAGTTTCCATAGCAGCCCGGGTGCCATCAAACGGAGCGCGCTCAATGCAGCTCTGCTCTTCTCCGTGTGAGCACGGACCGCTCGCGTACCTGCCCAAGCCATCGCTGCCGCATTCCTTCCTGAATCTCCACTCTCTCTCTCACGCACACACACTCGCCGCCAAATCAACAGCTGGCCTTTGTGATGTCATCCACCCCTCAGCCAATCAGAACGCCCCAAGGCCCGGGTGCAGTATGTCAGTGCTAAACAGGGCTCCGCCCTCGAGAGCCAATCAGATGTCCCTTGTGGACCACAGGGAGGCAGACGCCAAAAGTGCACACACACACACACGTACACACAATCGCGCAGCATGGCCAACTGTGGAGAAGTGCCACTGTGGGACAGTCTGTCAGGATGGGAGCGCGCCAACGCTGCAAATTCACCTCGATGAGGTGCCCGGGGAGGGGGGGGTTGGTACGTAAGGCACCGCTCGAACCCAGTGCCGCAGTCGAACACACGCCCTGCGTTTGGTGTTGAACCGAAGAGAAACGTTTCTGAATCAATCCCACTTTTATGAGGTAAACAGCACTTGAGTTTCTAAAACAAGCTTCGGTGTTTATCAGAGGGTGTAGCAGTCAGCGTAAGGGTTTGATGAACAAACGCTTTTGCATTGCTGAAGGACACAGGCAGGTGAGGTCATTCTCAAAAGTAGGTCAGCGAAAATCAATCGCAGTGCCAACATTTATTGCTCCAAAACCAAAGGGCTTGAAAATCGGAAACCAATGGATCCCTACAGAAATACATTCACAATTACAAAAATGCAGTCTAGGTAGGCGGCTCACTGCATTTTATGCCCCAAAAAGCTTTTCGGACTCACGTTTGATTCTGTTGTCTACATAGTTAACTTGTTAGATGCAATGCTCAAAAACACCATCTTAGGTAGGCAGCTCACAAGATATGGTGCCAAAACATGCCATCTAGTTAGGCAGCTCATTAGTTACAACTCATTTCCTACATAGCCCAAAGAAAGCTATCTAGACAGGCAGCTTGCTAGGTGCGACACCCAAAAAACGACATTTGAGGCAGTCTGGTTGATAGGTACAACGTCCGAGCCTGCTGTCAAGATAATTCACTTGATACGATTCCCTAGATAGGGAATTCGTGGTTTGACGGCAATGCTGTCTGCTGTATGTATAACGTCCCAAACTGCCGTCTATAGGTTAGCATCTCAAACGACTACGTTTGCGAACCGAAAAACGAATGAAGAATTAACGGACGATTTTCATCTGGAGGCGATCTGCGGCGGTTTGCGCTTAGCAAAAGAAAGAAAAAGTCGCTCTGACAGTTACACAAAGCCAGTCAAAAACTCCCCATTCACCAGACGTTTCAGCTCCCTCGGAAAGAGAAATCCTGCTAAATTTCAGCTAAACGGAGCATTACATACATCTCATTTGCATAACAAAAGATAGAGAAGGGGGGCAACGGCACTTGCATTGCCGGCTAATTGTAGCCCGAGATGCCGTTCGCCTGCAGAGGACATTTGACAGCCCTGTTTAATCTGCCTCGCCCCCGACGGTGTATGAAGACTGGATGGGAATAGCCTGAGGATAAGGGTCGGATTTTGCAGACGGGTTCTAATAAGGGCTTTGAGGGGGGGGTAGTGATGTGTGTTGCGTCGCACTATCTTTGCAAAGCGTTGTTAGCAAAAAAATGAAGATATGGATTAATGAAGCAACGCAGGCAGTAGGTGGAACCCGGGTAGTAATTTGTATCGGAAATGATCTTGTTAGGGAGGAACATTCAGCGGCACGCTGATTACCGTTAGATAGAGCGGGTCAATAACTCAGTAGCGCCCCAAAATACCACGGAGCCATGAATCACTGCACCAGTCATTATTCTCGTTAATACGGAGGGAAAAGAGAAGGTCTGCCGTCCGGCGGCTTTTTCAGCCGTGTAACAGCAGAATGAGAAAATGTGTTGACATTTAAAGGTGACCGATCTTGATGGTCATTTCTCTGGTCTAGGTGACACCTTCGGGCAGCGCCGACACCTGGTTACATCCAAGAAAAATGTGCCGACAAGGGTTTTTTCTGTGGAATTCTGAAGGCGAGATGCTTTCTGATGGCAATCTCTGTAGGCGGTAACAAATCTTGCCAGGAGCGTGGCAAAGGAGGTCTTGCGCTAGATGCATGCTACTTATCGGGTGAACATGTAAAGATAACGAATCTCGCCAAATGGAAAACAAAAGTGATTTTAACCTCTTTTGGGGGGGATATGACATTATGTTTTATCACAGTGACACAAAATGACTTATCCGCATTCAATGCACTTGAATGTGGACCCAACCAGGGTGCAAAGGGTAAACAGGTCACTTTAAAAACAAACATTTTGACCTGAACATCAGTTCAACTGCATATCAGACTATTAGTTCCCCCCAAAATAACAATTCTTTTTAACATTGCCTTTCCTTCAGAATTTCTTTAGTAGAACACAAAAGCAGATATTTTGAAGAATGCTGTTAACCAAACAAAACCACAGACATTTCCAAAATGCATCTTAATTTGTGTTCCACAGCAAAGAAAAAAAAGAGTACACATGTTAACAACATAAAGGTGAACGAACGATGACAATACTTTATTTTTAAGTGAACTATCCCTTTAACCCAAAAAGCCCTGCTACAGTGTTCATTACGTTCCTGCGTCTTTAAGGCAAAATGTGATCACCTAAACATCATCTAGCCTCATGACAGTATGCAATAATAAACGAATGCGGTGCTGCGGAGTAAAGTGATGCTCATGTGGATTGTGGTGGAGGAGGGTGAGGTGTGGGGCACAGGTGAGAATCCTCCTGTGGTGATGCAGATGAGCTTCGAACGGGAGCTCGTGGATCATTCCTTACCGCAGCGCCTCCCGCGCACAAACATTAATATTCGGCGTGACAGAAACAGGCCGGCGGCGCAGAAAACCAGGACGCCTAACAATAGGCCGTACGAACGTTTAAAAAAATATATATGAATAAAATAACAGCTGAACAATTCCAAGGTCAAAAAGGAGAGCAAGACTGTGAATCACGTCAGCTGTTTCGAAGTGCAATGAACTTTGCGCACCGGGTGAAATAAAATGGGTCCTGATCTGGATGGCAAATGCAGATGCGCAAATGTTACAGATTATAAACCTTAACTATCATCTAGACGTGACCTTGGGTTTTCACAACATCTCTGTAATCGATCTAACGCATGTCGGTCTGGAAGAAAAGCATCTGGTAGCCAAGCAGGTAACAATGACGTGCCAAAACCGATTAAGCTGTCAAAACTAATGTGGATAGAAGGACGTAGCAAAAATTTAGGCAAATTATATACTGTATATATATACTGTTAACACATAAAACCTGTACACACACTAATAGTGTAGTACTGTAAATTAGATAAAAATGAATATCCAAACGAATGAATACTTCCCTTCAAATACGTCTATGACAACAAGCAACATAATGATCTTTCATTTATTCAAGTGATAATTCATTTGGACACAGCGATGTTGGTAGTGCCTCCTTGATAGAAAAGCAGACCAGAACTAAACACAAATGTTGGTAACACTTTACAATAAGGTTGTATTTGTTAACATGAACTACCAATGACTAATATAATCTTTCTACATTTAATAATCTTAATGTCAATACGGATTGTCATGTTAGTTCATTGTGCATTAACTAACACACACGGCTTCGGATTTGATCATATTTTATCAAATGCAACCTTGTTACAAAGTGTTACTGAAATCAAAAACAGGCATGAAACATATACGGCTATGCTGACTATAACACGTTACTTTTTCTGCAGTACACCTGCACAGTATGCCATTTTTTTTCTTATAGGTGATAGACACAAATGACCTACTACATTTCCCACAGGTACAGCACACAACTAGGGCACTCTGTGTGGAACGCACTTCACAATCCAATGCGGTTGACCTTCCGTTTCTAGTGCAGCGAACAACCCAAAAGCTATTTCTACCTTGACTTTTATCCTCTCTGTTTGATCAGACTGACAAACATTTACAACGTGCTCTTATTTTGGTAACACTTTACATCGCACAAGCGAACGTGAACCGACAACGAGCGATATAGTTTTAATCTTTGTAAAATGAACTAACGCCAATAAAAGTCTTCGTGTTAGTTGACAAAATCATTGAAATATTTCAGTAAATGCTGAAATCAACATGAACTAAGATTATTGAATGCTGTAGAAGTATCGGTCTTAGTTTGTTAACTAATGGATTGACTCATGTTAACAAATGCGACCTTATTGTAAAGCGTTGCCATTTCGTGGAACTAAATGTGAACCAAGGTGCTGTAATATTTAAAACACTTAATCTAACATCATTTCACTTTTGTTATATATAACTCCAACTGCCATTCAATTTTGTTATATATAACTCCAACTGCCATTCAATTTTGTTATATATAACTCCAACTGCCATTCAATTTTGTTATATATAACTCCAACTGCCATTCAATTTTGTTATATATAACTCCAACTGCTATTCAATTGTGTTATATATAACTCCAACTGCCATTCAATTTTGTTATATATAACTCCAACTGCCATTAACTTTTGTTATATATAACTCCAACTGCCATTAACTTTTGTTATATATAACTCCAACTGCCATACAATTTTGTTATATATAACTCCAACTGCCATTCAATTTTGTTATATATAACTCCAACTGCCATTAACTTTTGTTATATATAACTCCAACTGCCATTAACTTTTGTTATATATAACTCCAACTGCCATACAATTTTGTTATATATAACTCCAACTGCCATTAACTTTTGTTATATATAACTCCAACTGCCATTAACTTTTGTTATATATAACTCCAACTGCCATTCAATTTTGTTATATATAACTCCAACTGCCATTAACTTTTGTTATATATAACTCCAACTGCCATTAACTTTTGTTATATATATAACTCCAACTGCCATTTCAGTATGCAAGTAGTTAAATCTGACAATAACATATGGCAGAATTTTTTTGAAATTTTTTAGAACGGCTTAAAAAAACAATAAAAACTACTAAAAATAAAGTTATTACAATTGTTAAATTGTGAAAAGACTCATATGAGCGTAATCAAACAGATACCAATAATAAGTGTAATATATTGTGCACATCTAACCCTATTATAATCCAGACACATAAATGCACCCCTTCTTATCAACCAATCACATTTAAAGCCAAACATCAAAAATATCTATCTTTTTCATCTCCTCCTGGTGGTTAGGTCCCTTGCACAGGCCCTTATGAATGAAGCCTGCATTTGGTAAGACCAGCCTACAGAAATCACCCCTAAAGCCTAAATCCCATTTGAGACTTAATCATACGAAACGCATCACATTAAAAGCGTAAACATGTACGTGATCCATTTACGTGCATGTGTATCTACGTTACTCTTCCTGTGTGATTTCTCCTTGGCCCTTACATACAAGATCATCCACCACGTCAATTTCACATAATACGACAATCAAAACACACAGACTACTCATAAAACACTCTTAAACGCCGAGAACAAACATCGTCAGTCATCCGAGGCTGATATTTCGCACGAAACCGTTTAAAAAGACTAAAATAGATTGGTGCGCTAGCACACATGGTATGCTAAGTGAGTTAAAACACACACAGTTCTTCCAGATTAGCCGCGTTCGCAGGAATAACAGAACGAATCGCGATTTTCGGGTTTAATGAAGGGAAATGTGATGTCGGCTTACCTATAAGACAGAAAGAAGGTTTAATCTTTAGAGGAACGGGGGAAAATAACGAGTCTAATGGCTGCTAAAGGCTGAAGGCAAAGCTGTCGGTCTGTCAGCGGCATTGAAGACGAAAACCTCAAACGCTTGGAAGGGAAAATAATATTGCAGTCAAATGTCTACCGATAGAGGGCGCGTCGTGGCCCAAAATAAAGACGGGCTCAACGATTGATCATGGAGATGTGTGTATAATAGCCACTAAAATATATCAAAAGGCTTTGCATCGTTTACAGCGACTCTGAAATGTGTATTTCAAACGCAAAGTTGTTCTTAACGCTAAAAAAACATTTAAATAACTAAAATAGAAAATATTCATTTATGTCATAATGACTTAAAACGTACATTTTCTTAAAATAAACGGCAACAAACCAAACGGAAAATACAATAAAAATAGCAAATAAGTTGCTGTAGTTGGTTTATGCATTAATAAGAGGTGCGGTTTTCCAGTTTGAAATCGCTTATGTTTCTGTGCCGTCACGTGAGAGTGGTTTAACCAATCGGTGATCGGCATTCGCGTCCCGGAAGTGCCGCCCTTTGTCGAACGTCTGTTGGGCTCTAGGTTGCGTTCGCATTTCTAAAAGCAAGAGAAGGGTGAAATAAGCCGATTGAGTGGCCTTAACTACTACGACTTACTACGTTTCGTAAAAACAAACCGCTTCATTCTTGTAAAAGATAAGAGCACCGTTTCAAAGTAACACTTTAAGATACCAAACGTCATAATTACACAGATTTAGATTAGTTTCCGACAGAGTTTGACTTTGACATTGACATGTGTTGATGGTGCTAATAACGCAGAACAAACAAACAAGTGATTTTAACTACAGTTTACGTTCACTGGCGTCAAATGGCAAGTCGTCGCGTTGATATGACGTTGAGGTGCCTTGGTGACGTCAGAGACTGTATTGCCGCGAAACGTCAAATCATGCGGGCGTGAGACGATCTGATATCTTGAACGTCTAATGGTGAGCGTGATATTACAGCACTGCACATGTTGTCGACGTGCAAGACTGTTTTAGAGTTGTTGTTCTTTGCATGCATTTATAATAACGGTATAACACATTTTTTACGAATCCTTTTGGAAATGTGTTTGCTCTTTGGTGTACTCATCATGTAGCTGTTACTGTAATACACAGTTGTACATCAAGCCAAAGCAATGAAAAATAGTCAAGTCAAGTATCAAGAGGAGACGCCTCATCCTGACAAAGATGCATTACGACAGCTTCCGAAGAAACTGCAGGAAAAACTGATGCCCTTCCAGAAAGAAGGGGTCTTCTTTGCTTTGTCCAGGAATGGAAGGTCAGTTCACTTGTCTTGTCTTTACTGTTTGTCCAGGGATATTCAACAGAACAGGGGTTGTTTTAAAGATGCTTTGTAAACAAACAAACCACAAAAACTCGAACCAAACCTCAAGCATCTGAATCTAAGTGTTTGAACATCCCTCAACTTTGAAGACTCTTGTTCTACAATGTTGTAGGTCGGATATCCATCCATCCCTTTAACTATCTATCTATCCATCCATCCATCCACCCATCTATCCATCTATCTATCCATCTATCTATCCATATATCTATCTATCTATCTATCTATCTATCTATCTATCTATCCATCTATCCATCGATCATCTATATATCCATCTATCATCTATCCATCCATTTATCCATCCATCTATCATCTATACATCCAGCCATCCATCCATCCATCCATCTATATATCTATCTATCATCTATATATATATATCCATCCATCCATATATCCATTTATCTATCTATCTATCCATCTATCATCTATATATCATCTATCCATCTATCTATCTATCTATATATCTATATATCCATCTATATATCCATCTATATATCCATTTATCCATCCATTTATCCATCCATTTATCCATCCATTTATCCATCCATCTATCATCTATATATCCAGCCATCCATCCATCCATCCATCTATATATCTATCTATCATCTATATATATATATCCATCCATCTATCTATCCATCCATATATCAATTTATCTATCTATCCATCGATCATCTATATATCCATCTATCATCTATATATATCCATCCATCTATCTATCCATTCATCTATCCATCTGTCCATCTATCCATCTATCTATCTCTGTGCCTTGTTAAAGTGGATAAGACAAGTCTAATTTACTCTAGTTCTCTGTCAGTCACTGCTCTCGTAGCTTTGGGTCAGACGGGTCAGTTAGTAGACGCAGGACCGGGTCTCGGATCGATGGTGGGACACGCGGAGCTCCGAGTGGTACAGACGGGGTCAGTCACTTAATTAGACCAACATTTATTAGGACGGATGTAAAAAATCCCATAAGAATCTCTCACCGTGACGGGATGGCCTGACTTTTGGGTCGATATCGCTCTTTACTAGAAGGAATACAAAACATTGCCAGTTGCTTGCCAATTTATCGGCCTATTTTTCATTTCAACGTCTAATTATTTTCATTGAAAAAAAAGTTGTGCCTACATGTAGTGCTGCATTCACACACATCCGGATGTTTTGGTTTTTTTTAAGCCGCCCTAATGTGACTTTTATTAAACGTATTGCAAAATGAACGGCTCGAAAGCCTTAAAAACAATTTCACACTTTCCACACTGATGAGTTTCTTTGGCGTGATGAAGTTCAATATTAAAGCTGGACTTTTGACTCGGATTGTGAGGGCAGACCTCCAGTTAAGAAAACCCTCCGTAGTAATTGTAATAGTATTATCACAAAGGGTTTTTGTAGCTTAAGGGCTCTGTTTCAGCCGACTGCAGAATAAGAGCGCTTTACATTCACCATAATCACGTCTGACTGTGTTCAATCGGCCGACACTAATTTCCTCTTTAACTAGACAGGTACTATTACAGAAAGTTTCAGCTGCTGTCGGATGGTTCAATAAATGAACATCTAAAAAAAACACATTAGTGTTGTCATCTTTTCTTATAGCTTTGTCTAAAGCATTTGTCTATAATAACAAATGGAATACGAATTATTCAAATAGGTTTAAACTGCAGTACATTGTGGGATGGATTCAAAATAGCGCACTGTTTGGACTATCACACGACCATCTCTTCTCTTTTGAAAGAAATACAATATTTCAAATCGCATACTAGCTTAGTACAAACAGCAAAGTTCACATACATAAACACTGTATTCTGCCTACGATTGTTTAAAAATAGCATGTGAAGCGGTACGAAGTATGCAGCAAATAAAACTAAATACATTGACCTTGCGTTGCCTGTTCATTTGAGCGTGTACCGTCAAGTTAAGATCACTGCATCGTGGGATACGTCTTTCCTTAAAGCTTGGTTTGGTTGTATACTGCACACTGTAGCCTATAATCCAAGGATTTAGAAGAATCATAAAATATGCTCGGTATGCATACATTGTAAATAACAAATATCATTTATTTAACGTTGAATAGACGTTAAAATGGTTGTTGTCAACATTATTCTCTCCGGTATCTAATCTGAAGTGTCCAGCGCTATTCTTTCCACACAATTTCCTTTAGCCTGATAGCACACAGACATCTGGGAGACGTCTATTTGATGTCCGCATTTACATCTGCAAGATGTATTTTTCTTATCTTTAACTGTCAGATGTCGATGAGATGTTTATCATTTAGAATGCATGGTAACACTTCACTATAGGGGCAATTCTCTCTATTAACTAGTTGTTATGCCTATTATTGGCATATTGGCTGTTTATTAGTACTTATAAAGCACTTATTCATGATCATATTCTACATCCCTAATCCTACCCAATACCTAAACCTAACAACTACCTTAATAACTGTTAATAAGCAACAAATTAAGAATTTATCGTCGAAAAGGTCGTAGCAAACGGTTTGTTAATAGCGAGAATTGCCCCCTATACTGAAGTGTGACCGAATGTATGTACTGCCTTTCCTAAAATGTTTATCGGATGTTTTTACACAGCCGATACTTTCCAGATATGTAGCAGACCTCAGGCGTCCCTGCGCTATCTGGGTAGATCGCGGTTTAACAACTTTAACACGATGTTAAGGTGTCTGTATTGTTTTTATTCGCCCGTTCAAAGTTACAACGTCAAGTCGAATGGCATCAAAAAGAACACGTGCGTCACTTTTACACGAACGGACGTGCGGCTCGTCTTTTTGGTTTTGGAATTAAATTTGCGGCTTAATTTCCCCTTGTGTAACGCTTTGATCCCGGTAATCAGTTAGAATGCGGATTATGGCCCCAGATAATTGCTCACTAATTAAATATGTAATCTCCACTCCAGCCAATAACTCCAGCAATCCTCAGCTGTAATTACTTTATCCGCACGGAGACTCTCCACCTCCCGTGTAATGAACCGTGACAGGCGTCCACATGGCTGCGTGTCAACGCCAATGACTACTCGGCTTCTGTTTCGTGTTTTTGTCGTGGGAAATTAAGGCGGTTATTTACTGTTTTCTTTTCGTATCAGGCTTGTCCGATTTAAAAGCGAAACTCGAGATTTATTAGCACGGACGCTTGGGCGTGTTTGTTTAACTTTGACTTGCGGGTTCATTTTTGAACGTTATTTATTTTTCTGTGACACAAATGTCAAGTTAATTGTTGGATTTGAGCAAATCTGTTTTCAATTCAAGGTGGTTTCGTCAACATGATATCAAACTTGAGTTTGCATTGCTTTTAAATGTATTTATTTTCTTAGTTTGAGTTAACTCGGGCCAACCAAGATTCGTAAACTATGTTTATGTGTTTGTAGAGTCCGTTTAGTTAATCGTTGTGCATCTTTACCTCGCGGTTAGAGCAGATATGCTTCTGTACCTCTCGTGTAATAGAATACAACCACTTGGTGTTTTCGAAACCATCGATTTCCGTTTTTTCCTCCCTTTATCTCCTACCTCCCCCATCTCTCTTTCTGCAATTCAATAATCCCCTGAAGCAAAATTGCTTTTTTTCTTTTACAGCACAGCCAAAGCACACACTGAGACGCAATGCTTGTTCAAATGATCCAGTGTTTCAGAGCAGAACTGTGCTGGTTAGAGGAAGATTTCATCAGCGAGTTGTTACCAGTCAAAAAGATAGATATCCATGTTGGTTTCATATCTAGAAAGTGCAAAAGGTTAGGATCAGTCTATACTACATCTTAAGGTATTAGACTGAAGGCTGTGGGTTACAAACATTTACCATGATTTACTACGGTTACCATAATAAAACAG
This sequence comes from Barbatula barbatula, assembly GCF_947034865.1. Lineage (NCBI taxonomy): Eukaryota > Metazoa > Chordata > Actinopteri > Cypriniformes > Nemacheilidae > Barbatula > Barbatula barbatula. Next base: position 21,039,148 of record NC_136776.1, read on the forward strand.
TTTAGGGACGTTTTGTCTTTTCATGTCAAGCTACATCTTGGGAATGATATCGTGTTGGCAATGGTATTTTGGTGACTTTTGGTAAGTAACCACCTAGAAATAGCCGAGAACAAACTAGCAACTTCATAGCAACGCCCTGGCAACCACCTACACCTAATTTGCAGTGTTGGTGAGTTTAGTTATATTATATATATATTTTTTAACATTTATTTTAAATAAATTGTTTATTTTATTTATTTTATTTTATGGCTAATTCTAAATTACTACCCAGAAAGCACAGGTATGTCTGTAAGATGTCCGCTAAAGATCTGGAAAACGTCTGCTGTGTATCTGATAAGTGTCTCAGAAAAGGAAGTTTTACGTACATTATAAATCACAAACATCTTACAGACATTATTTAGATGTCTAGATGACATCTGTCTGGGGACATTTCAGAACCGTATTGTAGATGAGCAAACAATCCAAAAATATGTTTTGCAGATGTAAAAATAAAACGATACAAAGATAGCACATCTACAAGCATTTTTACAGCTGTGCTAAGTGTTATTTACTGTTTATTGATGTCGGTTTCCGCTGAACAGCTAGGGAGTTGTTGCATGACGGATAGTAATTTAACGCTCCGTCCATCACAAATGCTAGAAACGCGAGTTTATCAGCTCTATGCTAACACAGTCACGCCACATTAAAGATGCTAATAAAGCCATAATGTACTGGCGTATGGGCAACGACTGCACGCTAATTCATCATTTCGGGTGATGAAACGATACGCGAGGGCAGATTAGCATACGGCTTGCTGACACAATAACCGCGGTTTAATGAGCCCTGAAGTTTGAACCACCTATCAAACCACCCATCTACACCACGAGCTGCCATGTGACACACCGGAGCCGAACTATCTCTGTCTCCGAATCGAGCGCTTCGGCTGAGACGATCGATAGCTATTGATCCGAGACGGGAGGAGGTGTACGGCAAACCCGTTTATAATTGCATCAGAGGTGCAAATTAAGGCGCGGGGAAAGATTAAGAGATTATTCAATATTATGCTTGTAATGAAAGTGAAATAACATAAATTAGTGCAGATTAAGCAGCCTTTCGTTTCTCCATCGCTTGCTTTCATGTCAGGGATTACTTGCTCAAATAACGTGTTGCTTTTACGTCTTACCAGGCCTAACGTGGTTAGCTGGTCTCCCAGCCTGCCCAAGTTGGAGATTTGATGGTTTTTACCTTGATAGCACACGTCTATTTGATATGGCATGTACGTCTTCAAGATGTATTTTTTTGATTTGCTCCTCTGCAATACGCCTCTTAGGCCGTGTTCACACTTGACAAGAAAACCGCGTTAACTGTTTTTTAAAAGCGACGCTCCATATTCTTCTTCTTATAATAATATTCTCAAATTACTTGTCGAAGGTGGTTGATTTGTCACATAGATTCTACATTGACAAATGTACCGTAGCTCGCAAAAGTACGGCTTCGAGATGCAAACTCCCAGCAGGGGTTTTGCCTACATTCTCTGTTTCCGTCCCGAAACATGTAGTTGATCTAGATTGCCACCCCACTACTTCAAAAAGATAAGACCAAGTCACCAGGTGACGAAATAAAATATGAGATGGCGTTCAAAAATGTACAATAATGAAGTTCTTAGTGCCGCTGACAGGCAAATCAGACAGAACGCTCTTAAAGGACACAGCGGCCTGTCGGTCGCGAGCGGCGTTATTTAAAGAACAGTGATTAATGTGCGGAGAAACCGAGCGCGCACACACCTGAGTGGCACTCGAGGCGGGCGAGAGCGCATTACACAGCGCTAGCAAGTGCTCCAACAATCTGAAGGCGAAAAAAAACCCACGGGCAGGACAGAGGCTGTTAATCATCCTTTCAAACAGAGAGAACAAAACAAGATGAAGAGAAAGCTCATAGCCATCTCTCTCTGTCTTTCTACCTCTTCAATTGTATTTGTGACTCTATCTCATAGATATTTCAGGAGGTCACTTTATGCGGTTATCAATATAAAATAAAAAAATATTGCGCAGCTATTTTATCTTATTTTTCTTTTATTACTTTTACGAAAAGGTTACAGGGTTGGTTTCATTGTACAGCGATGGTACCGAAGTACTTTGAGTACAGTACAGCGAGGTCTAAAACTCTCACCACATTGAATATTTGGGATATTTACAAATCCCGGATTTCTGAAAGTCATGTTAGTATATGATGATCATTTGTGTGCTTTCTCATTTTAATCAAACATGTTATACAAAGGATGTTAACTTTGTTTAAAACAAGACGAATGCGTTTTTCTAAAATTGTATATATTTCCGTATTTGTCTCCTGCGTAATTTGACTATTGTTCTGTACGTTTTCAACTCGAACATTTCTTTGGAAAAGCAACGTGAATATTTTTCAAGCCCAGCACTGTACACAATTACACTTTTAGCAACGGAACAGCTTGTTGCATCAACATTAGTTAAATGAACCGGCGTCGCAGGAGCACATTTATAATGAACATCTCGTGCGTCATGATGCCAGCTGAGCCGTTTCCGGATACCAGAAAGTAGCCGTATTAAAAATAAATAAGAAAAGCGCAAAAAATCTGGCGTTTTTTTTGTTTGTGTCACCAAATGCGTCTGCTTCATTTGTAAGCAGTAAATCCTGAACGTCGCCCGACGCACGAGCAATTAAAATTTTTCCCCTGAAAGAATCCGTATAAGATCGGCGTCTCGCGGCATTACTTAAAAAAAAAAAAAAAAAGAAAGAAAGCGAGAGGGTTGAAAGTGAGCAAACCCGGCCCTCTAATGAGTAGATTTGCTGTTTGAATAACGGATACGGGCATCTCGCGGTGCACGGTGACATTTTACTAACGAAAACGAGAAAACTCTTGATGCTTGGCTTCCTCGCTGGTTTCAGGGGGACGCAAATGCTGTAGCGCTTTTATTTGTGTGTCATCATGCTACGGTACAGTTGAGGACAGTCGAGGCCTGGTGGCTTGTTAAACGCCAGGAAACAGAGGCAGGGTGTTCAGGGCCTACAAATAAGGAAACTATAAAATGGTTCTTCGGTCTTTTAAACGAAAGGTTTAGCGTACTGTCTGTGTAGAAGAACTGTGATGTTCTCAACAGAAAGATCAGTTGCTTGCATGACGTATAGGTTGTCTACGAAAAGCTTTTTTAAACGACAGGTTAGCCAATCGTCATAATAGAGTTAACATAAAGACATTTTAACGTTCAAAGTCACATCCATCATTGATGGAATCTGTTATCCGCGAAAAATGACATGTTCGCTTTGACTAATGTCTCCGTGTCACACTGCAAAAGTTATTCTTTCTCAATATTTTTGTCCCGGTTTGCAGAACAAATATCTATAAATGCTTAAATCAAGATATGTTTCCTTGAGGAGCAAAACGACTTGAGATTCTTGTTTATTACAAAAAGATCTATGCTTGAAACGAGAACAAATATCTCCCAATGGGGTGAGAAAGTAATCCGTTTTTTCTTTCATTCAAGTCTGTTGTTCAAAGTTTTTGGTTTACACGAGAAACAAATCTGGCAATTGGAAAAATGAATTGAAAACAAGACTTCGTATCCAAAGTCATTTTTCCGAGTAAATGTTTGTGACATTTGTACTAGAACGTGTCGATATTTGTACTTACAACTTGATATTCAAATGTTGTGTTTTTGAATATCAAGTCAAAATATCGTTTTGCGCTGTTGTTGTTTAGAAAAAAGCTGCAAAATGTCTTCAAAAAGATCTTTTGTGTTAATATTAGATACAATATTTTTATGTACTGTTTTTTTATTCTCTGGGTGTGAGAAAATGTACTGCCCGTTTTGTTAAAATGGACCCTTTCATATATTAAACCTTTAAGACATTTCTAATATTCTGTTGGTTATAAAATTAATTTCTTGTTTGATTCAGGGTCTATATTAGTCATTCTTGCAGGTCATACACAAACAACCATTTTAAATAAACCACACAACACAGTTTTACTTTGAAATTGGCTTTGTTTGTCCCTTCTGGCTGAAATTCTCCGTCGAGTTCAGGTGTGCGGGTAATTACATTGAGCAATGTGCATTGGCCGGGAAGCCCGGGTTTCACAATATCGCCCGGATCGATACGCGTCTTTCTGGCCATCGATTTCGGGAAGAAATAAAAAATGTGATTCAGAGGGTAATTATTTAGAGCACGGTTGAAAGATGACAGCTGATTTTGATCACTTCTGGTGTCTGGGAAGGTCTTTATCACTGAACTCCGAGCTCCGGGTTCGATACACTTCATTTATTTTCGTTTCTGTTTTGCAGGTGTATGATTGCAGATGAGGTAAGAGCATCTCTCTTTTCTTCCCGGTAATCTTATTCGGTGTCCAAGACCCCACGATGCTTTTTATAGACCCCTAAATTGGCATCGAGCAAATTTCCTTGTTTTTGTGCAGATTCGGATCAGGATCAAACGCTAATTGTTTAAAACTTAGACTGAATTGAAAAGAGGGTTTATAAATCATTGAACTGAAGCCACATGTCTCTTCCCTGACCGTTTTTCGTTCAGATGGGTTTGGGAAAGACAATCCAGGCCATTTCTGTGGCGTATATCTACAGACAGGAATGGCCGCTGTTGATCGTGGTGCCTTCATCCTTGAAATACCCGTGGATTGAGGAGCTGGAGAAGTGGATTCCAGAACTTGACCCCAGAGACATCAACTTGGTCGAGAGCAAGACCGACACAATGTACGACAGTAAAAACGACATTCATTTCTTCTTCATAGAGTAATGCATTCTGAGATACTGGTGTATAACTTTTTACATACTTAAAACAACAGATTGACATGTCTTGATAGATTTTTTGGGGGATAATTGTAAATTCTTCAAAACTATGGAATCAAAAATGTGAGCATGGGAATTATGCAAAACCATCCCAGACAATTTTCAGCAAATTCTCCCTTTGCCTAAAAAAGGGCAAAATTTTAGATGCACAGATATATTGGCCCAAAAACAATATCGTAGACAAAAAGGCATTTTTTCACACAATTGGCCTATAGTTTTAAAAACAGCCATCGCTGGTTTGATGTTCAATATAGTCATATGAATGAATAACATTCAGAATTTAATCTTCCGAATCCGTATTGGCATACAGTATATCATTCTGCATTATCGTACCAGTGGAGATATTTAGTATCGGTGCATCTCTACTAAACATCTACCGATAATATAGCATTTTATCATCCAGATTCCTTAAGTCCTGAAATGCTTTTAAGGAGTTGAATCGAAGGATTGCCATCTTTTCTGGGTTCTCTTTGGCGTTTTTATTCATTTTTTACTGTTAACAAAACTATATTTTTCTATTTAGGCATCTTCGGTAGACAGCGTACAATCTAAAGCATAAACATCATCTGGTAAATGTTGTCCTGTTGCTCAGAGCATGGCGCAAGGTCATGGGTTCGATCTCAGGGATTGCACATACTTAAAAAAAACAAAAAGTATCGTACAATGCAAAGTAAGTCGCTTTTGATAAAAGCGTCTGCCAAATGCATTCATGTAAATGTTAAATGTTTGTTATGCATCCCCAAAACACTTCAGACATTGGTTTGTTATTCATTCAGGTCCAGTGGAATAAACCTTGGTGGCCGACGGATTTTTTTGTGTCTTGCTCAAAATGAAAGATTGATTCTTTCAGACTGTGTCTGAGTTTAATCATAGTGGCAAAATTGATTCATGAAATTTATGACCGAATATGACTTTGCGGATGCCTCAGGAAAAGTTAGGAAGAGATCTCTTGATTTATACATCTTTTTCTCTCCGTGTGTCTTACTTTTATGAGGAACTTCGGAAAGTTATGAAAAACCCTGCTCGCAGACTGTAGAAAGAACGTGAAATCTGCTGCTACAAAATTACAAATTATTCCACGGACGTATGGAATCAAATCAGGTGCCTGCAGGGATATTAAACAAATCCTAAATTATCTCACCTTTTACAGCTTACAAATATTTCTTTGAAGCATCTTAGGGTACAGAGAGAGTCTGAGGGGCGGCTTTATCACAGAGGATGCTGGGATTGATTGTACAGCCCGTGGAGTCATGGGGTCATGTTGGGTTTTTGCCTGTTATTGATGCTTCTAAAAAGAGGCTTTCAAATTGCTCTGTTTACCCTGAGAATTCAGGCCGGGGTTGAGTCGACCTGTAAAGTTGTTACCACGGCAACGTCTGCCATCTAGCTTGATGAAGCCCTGTCAGGATGGTGAATGATATTTTACCTCTAATGGCTCATAGTGCAAAAAGGGAAGAAAGGTTTTCTTTAAGAGCACAACCAGTATCTTCATACAACGGGCAAGAGGAATTTTTTGTTAACAAATAAATATTAGTTTAAACGATAGTATTTAGTAATGTAAATGTTTCAGTTTTCTGCTTGAACCGGTTTAATTTACTGGAAAATAATATATATTTTTACTTATGTCTTTTTATTTAGTGATAATTAAGCGGGATAGGAAAAGCACAATGATTGTTTAATTTTTTTTAAGCACGATGTTTGTTTCGGACGTGGAAAATGTTGTTTTGATAAGATTAGAAAGATTTAAGTATTTACATTTTATTTTTTTACGTAAATAAAGTAAATATAAATATGGAAAATATACAATTATTATATTACGATTAAAATGTTTTGATTTAAATAACATAAATTACAAACGCCGTAGAAAATATTTGACTCCATTTTCTTTAGTTGATAAAACTCTATTCTGTTTGATCAGATTGTAAAAAAGCATATTTTTATATATTTATTTTGTCTGTTTAACTTTGGTATTCTATGCAGACTAGTTGCTTTAGAAAAAGCTTTGATAAGTTTAAAGATATTTTAGAATTCAATTAGGAAAATAATGTAGAATGTGACTAGATTTGATTTATCAATATAATTTGATTTTCTCCCATTAATATGGCTTGAGTTTTGTAAACAGAATAATATTTCAGAATTGAAAAAGTTGGATAACATTATAAAATAAACTTATAAACATTTTAGGATAAAAAAATGTTCACAAAAAATGTGATAAACGTTTTTATTTATTATTGTGCAGAATATGACCAGAGACATTAAGAAGTAAAACCATTCCGTGTCTGTTAGTTACACACACTGTTGTACTCACTGTATATTGAATTGCATTTTTAGTTTAATTTTAATTTCGCAATTAAAAATTCTGGTTCTTTTCCAGGAGCATCGGCACCAGTAAAATCACGATACTTGGATACGGGCTGCTCACCACAGACGCACGCCCCCTACTGGAGGCCCTGAACGAGCAGCACTTCGCCGTGGTCCTAGTGGACGAATCCCACTACATGAAGTCCCGTAACGCGGCCCGCACCAAAATACTGGTGCCAATCATTCAGAACGCCAAGCGCGCCATCCTCTTAACCGGCACCCCCGCGCTGGGCAGACCAGAGGAGGTACGGCATCCTCCAAATCTGTTTGTCATTTGCTTTGATTTATTAAGCCATTTGGTTTTGTTGGAGAGAAAACAGGAGGAGATTCTGTCATTAGCGGAAACATTTCTCACGCTTCAGTCATCGCTCATGTCACGCAAAATTGCAAAATGCGATGATATGATGAAGTGCAAGTTTGGATAAGTTTCTTATGAACATAGTTGCTAAGTTATTCAAATCATTTCTTTGGCTATTGTACACACTATGAAACCGATTATTATATCAGTGTTGCGTCTTGTTCACGGATTAAGTTACATGGATAGTAGTTCACGTGCCTTGCGCAAGCTGACGAACGTGTCAAGCATGGCGCCGATCTAATGACTCTCTCACAGGGAAATTAAGTGAATCAATCAACCAAGAGATCATCTCAAGATTTAGTATTTAACGCTGCCGCCTGGCGATTTGACACAGGTGTCGTTTTCGCAGGTCGCGGACGGACGGATTTCTCATCCTGTATCGGGTGCTTCTTTCACCTCGTTCTGTTTGCCTCGATATTACGTCGGCGTGGGTGTTTGTTTAACCCAGTGACCCCTAACTAGACGGCTGAATATCGATGCCATAGGGTGACGGGTAAAAATGAGGGGATTTTAAGTGATTTTCGAGCCGCGGCTCTGAATGAAAAGGCTGGCAGCTCTTTCACTCTCTGGTCTCAGAAGCACAGCGCTCATTTCTGCTGTTATTACTCTGCGCAAGCTACAAATATTATCGGTGCACCTGTATCTCTCTCGCTTTCATTCACGGCCCCTCTCTTTCACTTTATCCATCTTTTCACTCGCATGTCACGATCTTTCAGGCAAATGCTGTCGTGTCGGTTTCAAATGGTTTTTGACAGGCTTTGATGCACAGATCACTTTTGATTCTGGCAACAAAACAAGCAAAGGAACCCTGGGTTTGAATTTATGCTTTTACGGTATCAGGGATACGCGCGGGTGGATGCGGGTGTTTAATATTTAATATGAGATCAAATGATTTTTGTGATGGTATGTCGTCAAATGTTTGGCTAGCGGAATATTGTAAAAATAAACCTTTCGGCTAATTTCCCATAGGTACAATTGGAAAGCGTGAAATATATAGGAGTAAACCTGTTACTACTGTGCGGCACGAAGATATTTCTGCGTAAATTGAAAATTCTGTCATTTACGCCCCCCTGTGTCATTACAAACCTGTATGACGTTCTGTCTTTTGCAGAAGATTTTGTGAAGAACGTTGGTAACGCACAACTTTGCTTCCCGTTGTTTTGACACAAACCACAGAGACATTTCTTCAAATATCTTCTTTCTGTGTTTCACGGAAGAGGTCACGTGCAGGTATGACATCACAAAAGAAGATATTTTGAAAAAGGTCGGTAACCAAAAACCTTTGGTCTCCATTCACTTCTATTGTATGGATAAAATAATGAATGCAAGTCATTGGGGACCAACAGTATTTTCTTTTTCAAAGTATCATCTTTTGGGTTTTACAAAAGAAAAAGTCATACAAGGACAGGAGTGTGAATTAATGACATTGTTTTAGTTTTTGGGTGAACTATCCCTTTAAACATGGCATCTACTATGTACAAGGCACAGTTCACCGAACAATGACAATTCTGTCAAAACACTTACTCTCTTCTCCTTTCAAACCTTTATGACTTTCTGTCTTTTGCAGAACACAAATGAAGATATTATTGGTAACAGGAAACCGTTCGGTCCCTATCGAGTTGCGTTGGGTTTGTGTCCATACAAGGGAAGTCAATGGGAACCAACGGTTTTTGGTTACCAACATGCTTCAAAATATCTTATTTTGTGTTCTGCGGAAGAAAGTCATACCGGTTTAAAATGACAAGAGGGCGACATTTTTGGGTGTACTATCCCTTTAAGTATATTTTGGTATATTGTAATATTGTTGCTTACAAAAGCATTAAAAGGGCAAATGAACTCACACGCACATGCGTCAAGAGACGAGACCCTGTTTATTATTGACTCCTCCTTGTTCTCTATAGTGAACCTTGCTGGAAAGACCTCTTCATTCGTCAAGATAATCTCTACGTAGCTTTTACAAATAATGTAATGTGCACTCTGAGACTGTCTCTTCAAGAAAGCACATTTGCATTTTATGAACTTAAGACCTGTTTTAATCAGCGGTGTATTCACACAAACCTGCTGACGCTTTTCATTAAACTCCTTCCTGCGCACGAGGTCCGGGGTCACGTTATTAAAGCGTTCCTGTTTTTCATTCGTTGCTCTGTTTTGGAAGTTGCGACTGCGGTTATTGTACAGCTGTGATGTTTAGTTGTACGGTACACTGTTTGATGTCGGTTTCTCTTTCTGACAGCTTTTCATGCAAGTCGAGGCGCTGTATCCGCAGAGGTTTGGAACCTGGAGTGACTACGCCAAACAATACTGCAACGCACATTACAAGTACACATCTTTTTTTTGTATTCGACCTCTTGACAAATCGTACCATTTGAGCCCTGTGTGCGTAAGAATCTTCCCAACATCAGATAGGAGTTTTAGTTTTTCTGTTTTGATCAAGTCCACAGACGTGAAACGACAGCAAACAACACAGAGCCGCAGAAATTAATCTGCCGAGGCAAAATCTCAAAGTGCAATTAATTCACCTTGACGTCACTCCTGTTCCGTAATGAATTCTTACACGGCACAGGAAACGTCTTGTTACAAGTGTAATATCAGCGCTCGAGATGAATCTGATGATGTGTGACACACAGAAATTGCTGCCGGAGAGCATGTGTACGTCACTGCCGTCGAAATGAGTTAATCCATTAAACAAAAGAGAAATATGTTGAGTTACTGGTTAGTTGTGTGTTCGGAGGAAAGATATGAATGTCAATGAGTTCAGTCTTGATATACTGTACTGCACATGTTTGTTTGTGAAACGCAGGTTTTTCGGGAAAAGGAGACAGTGGGACTGTCGCGGCGCGTCTCATCTGGACGAGCTACACCAGCGTCTGAGCGAGATTATGATCCGCAGAATGAAAAATCAGGTGCTGACGCAACTGCCACCCAAAATACGGCAGCGGATACCCTTCGACCTGCCCAAAGATGCTGCCAAGGTGCCAAGTGTTTACACTCTTCAGAAAGACATATCTGTCTCTGTCTTTCTATCTATCTCTGTTTGTCTTTCGAGCTCTCTGTCTATCCGTCTCTCTGTCTATGCATCCATCTGACAGTCTATGCATCTGTCGCCTGTCTAGCCATCTGTCTATCTATATCTATCTATCTATCTATCTATCTATCTATCTATCTATCTATCTATCTATCTATCTATCTATCTATCTATCTATCTGTCTATCTGTCTATCTGTTTGTCTTTCTATCTATCTCTGTTTGTCTTTCAGGCTCTCTGTCTATCCATCTGTCTGTCTTTCTATCTATCCATCCGTCTGTCTTTCTTTCTATCTCTCTGTCTGTCTGAGTGTCTATTCATCCCTCTGACAGTCCATTCATCCATCTGCCTGTCTGTCTGTCTGTCTAATGCTCGCTATCTGTCTGTCTTTATATCGCTCTGTCTGTCCATTTATCCATCTGCCTGCCTGTCTATCCATCTGTCTGTCTTTCTATCTATCTCTGTTTGTCTTTCAAGCTCTTTATCTATTTGCCTATTCATCCATCTGACAGTCTTCCCATCTGCCCGCCTGTCTATCCATCTGTCTGTCTTTATATCTATCCGTCTTTCTGTCTGTGATCTCAATGTCTATTCGTCTGAGTGTCTATTCATCCATCTGCCCGCCTGTCTGTCTGTCTGTCTGTCTAACTCTCGATCTCTGTCTGTCCATTTATCCATCTGCCCGCCTGTCTATATTTCTATACCTCTGTCTATCTGGCTGGCTATCTGTCTATGTGTATTTTGATTTATCTATCTCTCTGTCTATCTGTTTGTCCTTCTATCTGTCTATCTCACCATTCGTCCATATGTCCATCTGTCTGTCTGTCTGACTATTCATTCATCCATAAGGCTATCCATCCGTCCATCTATCTTTCTGTCTGTTTGTCTATTGTTCTCCCTGCCTCTCCCTCTCTCTCTTTCCTTTATACTTTTTCTAATCACTTGTTCTGAACTAAGAGAACAAAAGCAGTTAAATACAGTGATTTACCCCGGTACACCCGCCCAGTGCCTGTTGCTAAGCAATAGTATCCGATTAACACAAATTATCATTTCATCTCGCTTGTCTCTGATCACTCTCCTTTATTTCCACATCTATTTTTCTCTCCAGCAGCCCAATGAGCCGCCAGCACGTTATTCAGGGAACGCGCGATAGTAATCATTACGGTCTGTTCTGAACCGGTGCGTTTCGCGCCACTCGCATTAAAATTGCGGCGTGGCTTAAAAAACGTCAAACGTTTCCCCCTTATATTATTTAACTTTGCAGCGAACTGGAATGGTGATGTGAGAAAATCCTTCAGTACAGTTCATTCCTATTTATGTTATATTTTAACATACGCGAAGAGAGACTTAAGCAAACAATGTAGGAATATGAAAAAAGTTAACATTTTGATACATTAAAAATAATGTCTCTCCTCATACTCGCACATGTTTTAAGCACTGCATTACGCAAAAAAAATGTTTTATGATTTAAAATAGCCAGGATAATTACGCGAATACATAATGTATGTATTCAACATATAGGCCAGCCATAATTGCCATCTCCCTTTCCCTCACCAGCGTTTCTTTTGTCTATATCTCTCTCCCCGAGTGTCTCTCAAAATAATGAGCGTGTGTGGGCAGAACTGCTTGTACAGCAAATTTTCTGTGTGTGTGTCACATTTCAGACACACAAAGAGCACCTCACCTGCTGTAGGACTTCATAAATCATCTCCTGTCAACGTACGGCACACACACACCCGGACACGCAGCCCATAACGGGTTTACACACAGCGGTCCCGAGGACAGATGTTCAGCTCTCAACCTTAACCCAAATCCTGCCGGATCGCTTTTAAAATTAACGAAGGGTGTTTTAACGAACAGTTGGGCAGAGCAAACGCAGACCCCGGACACTCGGGCGGGTATCGCATTTCTTTTGCTAGCCTGCCAACGAGACTGACCCTCGATGCCGAATTTAAACGTCTATTTTTACAAACGCACCCTGTGTTTTCTAACGTCTCAACAGACAGTGTTATGTATAACATTTACTATGGTCAAAAGTACAAAATTAAAGTCAACGTTCGATGTGTTTATGGTCATTTTAAATCAAATAGTTGCATTTGTTTTGCACAGTTGTTGCAAAAAGGGCTGCACATATATATCGAAATAATTAGAAAATATCACACGTGTGCTTATTGCAATATCGCAAGGGTTTGTGATGACATTGTCAGATTATTTTGTAACAAAGTATGTGAAACGTGTATCATTTTCAGTTTGTAACACAATTTAAATTGATTTTACAAACTCAAATTGCATTATTTGGCAAACAATATTGTGAAGTGTAATATTGAAGCATCTTTACAGAAAACATATTCAAGCAAGTTTATTTAAATAAATACTGTATGTGTATATATATATATATAATTAATTTGTTTATTTTATTTTGCTATATTATTATAATATATTTTATTTATGCTTTTGGTTTAGTTTATTTTCTGTTAATCATTTTCACTGCTCAGGCAACATTTCTCTTTTTTGTAAAGTTAAAGTATTTCTAATAATATCTAGGGTGATTTTTATCCTTTTATTCTTATTTATCGTCTTATTTTTGTTTTAGTTTCTCTATACTTCAATAACATTGTCGCACATTTGTAGACAACAGCACATAGCTTGTACTACACAGAATTTCGAAGTACCACATGAATGCAATGGTATATAAATACGACGATCTCTCATTACTACACAATCCACGTTTCCTATAAAATCTTTCATTAAAAATACAATTTACATATGCAACATAATAACACGCATATTACATGCAATTTACGTCAATGTACCACATAGATGATTTTTTTTGTACGTTTATTTATCGATGCATTGTTTATTTCACATATATAGTTTAAATCTACATATCTTATATAAGTAAAGAAAGAATGATATTTAGCATCTAAAAGAATAGCATTTGTGTGTATCTTCTCAAACGGTTCATTTCCTTCCTGCACTTCCTGTCATTTTGATGTCCAGGAGCCCGGCTGCTGCTCAGGAACGTTTGTGTGAGTGCAGGCAGAACAATATGCGTTTGTTTTAGGAGCAGGACTTGCTGCTTGTGTGTGTGCGCGCGAGCATGTGTGATTTATAGCGCCGGCACCGTGTGTTTCCATCTTGCGCTTCTGCTGTCACTGTAGAGCTATAATTGGGCGGGTCACATGACCCGAGGAGTCGTTCTGCAACTTCAGGGAATTATGTCTCCGTACCCGTTCGCTCTCCGGCGCTCGCTTTCTCCTCCTAACCATCTTTCTTTTATTTACAATTTTCCCTGCTTCTTTTTGCCAAACAGTGGAAAGTAGGACAGTTTATGATACCATTAATTGTGCTGGATCATCTCTCTCTCTCTCTCACACAGGAAGCGAGTGCTAGTTTCGAGCAGTGGGAGAAGCTGATGAGTTCTCAGAGTGAGAATCAGTTCGGGGAGGTGATGAGTCTCATCACACACATGTATAAGCAGACGGCCATCGCCAAGGTATTGTATGTGAGCAAAAATGTGTGTCTTTTTCGCACCGGGTCAAATCACATCCCTCATTTTAATATGTACATTTAATGGGACGCCATGTCCAAAGGGTTTGCGTTCTAGCACCACCTCGCACCATCTCTGCGCGATGTTCGGGTTCACACAGAGGCGAAATATTGAACTACGGATTCGCGAAACGCCGGAGTCAGAATGTTTGCGGATGCCATCTGCGCCGAGTTTTTTCTCTAACGATGAGGGACAGCGTGATGTCTCCGCTAACGACCGCCATGGCAACCGGCCCTTCTGTTCTCCACATCAAACACCGCGGCATTGCCATGGGAACGAGCGCCGGGGGGGCGGTCAGGCGCGGCAGCGACCTTAAAACTGACCCTTTTTTATCGTCCGACATGTTTTCCATTCATTTTCTTGTAGATCTCGGTGTTTCCGAGTCTTAACAAGCTGTTTTTATGAGCTTTACCCAGATGAGACCTGCCGTTATGCCTCGTGCTGTTCAGAACACTCATTTAGTTGTAAAGAAATGACCGCATAAATAAGCAAAAGTAATAAAAAATGTATAACGTTTTTATTTATATAACTATTTTCCAGATTTGGACTATTAAATATAACTACATATAAATATTATATTACATTTTATAATCATTATTATGTATGCATATTATAATTATGTACTGTAAATATAACTATATTTGCATGACAACAAAAACTGACCATTAATCATTTTATTATTAAATTTCTGTTCCATTAACTGCCTACTTTAGCATTTAACATCACAAAATCCCATTTACTGACGTTTGTCGTCCTGTTTTTTTCACCGTGATGACATCACTTCCTAGAGGATGATGTCATTAAGGCAACCGACACATTTGCATACACACTAATGATGTTTATTCCGGCAGGCTTTTTGTCAGGACTATCCTGTAGGCACACTTACACATTTCTTATCCACCTGCAGTCTCGGCCGTTTTCTTGTACGATTTAAGCTCCAGACACTTTTTACCGTCCTACTAAGCACAGCGTGTGTCCTGAATGAAGCCTTCCGCTGCGTGCGTGCGTGCGCGCGCGTGTTTAACGGCGGTGTGTATTAAACCCGTCTCCCTGTGAAAGCAGTGTGTGTCCCAGACCAGCCTCCCTTTGTGAGCGAGCGTGTGTTTTTAATTTGTCAGACCCATGTGTTCTCGCACCCGCCGCTCTTGTCCTGTTGGCTCTTTCATTTATTGTTTGCCACTGAGATGATATTCTCTCGCTCTCTCTTTGTGTGTGTCTCTCTCTCGCTGTACGTCTCTCTCTCTCTCTGGGCAGAAATTGTGCCGTGTCAGGGATGGTGCCACTTTTTGAAATGTTTTTCTTTTTTGCCAAGTGAAATGAGTGAACCGGAGCCGCCGCGCACACACACACACACACACTCGGAGAAGCTTTAGTGCTCCTTCACAGACGAGAGTTTTGGGTGCCAATTAGACGATATTAAAAAGGCAAAACTCTTCAATAATGAGAAACCCGAGCGGAGCTTTGAAACTCGGGGAAAATGAGGCCTGTCTGCCGGCTAATGACTTGATCCACTGGTTCGTTTTAACAACTCTCCTAAACATAACGGGCTTTAGACGATGAAATTATCTCAAAGCATAGAGATGCAGAGGGATCCGATCCGTCTCTGAAGTGGAAGATTGGTTACGAAATGAATAAACCGGGTAACGCCCCTTAACTTTTGGGGTTTTCTGGGGGGCTGCTCTTCAAATACCGTTTATTAAGCGGCATCTTTAAAGCTACGAGTCATGTATATCTAAGGTATATATCATATAGTCGCACACACCTGACCTGGAGTTCATTTCTGCTCTGTTTGCTTATAACACGTTATTCCATATTTAATTTCCATTCATATTACTTTCAATTAATATTTGATTGAATGTTAATTGTATTAAAGTAAATTCAAACTACAGTTATTGATTCTTTGTGGAAGTCAAGTTTGGGCCACATACAGTTTGTTTGGTGTCTTGTGCCGCTTAAACCCATATATACCCATGAAACACATTCGCTATATATTCACATTTCCATTATACAAATTTAAGAAAATGTATTTCACTTACACATATAGAATGAGAGAGAAGATATATGTGCATGTTGTGAAACACTTCTTTCTAATTGTAACTATACGGTATATATATATTAATTTCTAGTTATTTGACTATTTATATTTATAGACCACTTCGTGCAATGTAAACATTGGTCCAGAAGGGCTTCCGGTTTGAGTTTTATTATTACTTTAAATGCTTTATCTTTATTATTTGGTCCAAGTCATCCATTTAAAAAAAAATGTAAATGAAGAAATTACTATGTTTGCACAGTTAAATTTTTGTTTACAAAAGCAGCTTCGTACATACGGTGTAACAAACTGTTAAACGCTATTGTATAAGACCGTATTGGTTTCAATTGTGGCTGATCCAGTCGGATTTAACGCCGGGTCTATCGGATATAATAAGTGATTTTTGCCCCATTAGTTCATGCTGTACTTCACGGACGGCCATTAGCGCTCTGACATCATTTATGCGTCCTTTTTCCAGGCCGGAGCGGTGAAGGACTACATAAAGATGATGTTGGAGACGGAGGAGCTGAAGTTTCTCGTCTTCGCTCATCATCTCAGCATGCTGCAGGCGTGTACCGAAGCTGTCATCGAAGCCAAGGTGTGTGCTTGTTTGAGAGAGAGCAGGCCATCGCCGAGACTTTCGTGAAAGTATGTCAGCACCTCCACACTGTTCATTAAATCAGCCGGTAGCAAAGCCTGTCACACCGCTGTCCCAACACACACACACACACGCACGCTGACCCAATCGGAGAGAACTGGTGCGTTTTTTTGTGTGAGTGCAATGAGAGATAAGGTGAAGAAGTGTGTGTGTGTGTCGGAGAGGGGAAAAAACTGCATAAAAGGGCTTGACAGTGTTAAAGAAAGGGAGAGAGAGAGCGGGGGGGTTGATTTCCAATTCTCTGCTTTAAAAGATTCCTGCAGCGGCCCACCGGTTCTTTCTTACAATGGAAGAATGGGGCCTTTTTTACCTCACAGTTTTGCTGTCAATCCGGCGGTGTGTTTATACAAACCATTAGTTTAAATCATCCGTTCGGTCTGTTTTTAGATACAACAGTCCTCGTTGATCACACACATGATCGCACACATACATCTCGGACGTCCATTTCATGTCAGCATTTACATCCGCAAGACATGTTTCGTGCGTTTGCTCCTCTGCAATATGTGTCGGAGACATCTCCTGTCAGATGTCTTCTAGACACTTAGAAGTCGTCTGTAAGATGTTTAGAATCTACGCAAATTGTTTATCCGATGATTTTAGACAGCAGTTGATTTGCAGATCTCCAGGGGCCGGATTCATAAAGCATTCTTAAGAAAAAGATTCTTAACTTCCGTATTCGTTCTAAAATCTATTCGGAATGATCTGTATTCCCCCGAAAAAACAGACCGTTCTTAAACCGTTTCTCAAGATTGAAAATTCTCCAAACAAAAGCTGGCGTAAATATCATCTTAAAATTAAGTTTTAAATTAAAATGAAGCCTCACGGCTGTCTTAAATAAAAAAAGTCAAAAGATCAAATGTTTAATAGATGTATTTGGTTGTTTCACATCACGTGACGTGTATTGTATTGAGCCAGAATCATATTTTGACATTTCGTTTCCATTGTCCATTTTTATATTGAAGAAATAACGTAATAAGGTCTAGCTCTCATACTTTAGCTTTCATTATTAAAACGTTCTTTACATTTATTCTGGGACACAGCGACTCGAAACGGAGAGGGTCACAAATATGCCGTAGTAACAAACACTAAAAAAGAATTAAATATCATTTTGTAACACTTGCTAATGCTAACACCTTTTAACATGCTAATATATATATATATATACGTAGTAATGCGAGGTGCTTGTTACACAAATAAAGTTTATTGCGTAGATGAACATATACAGTTAAAACACGAGCAGGCGAGTGTAGTCATTGACAAGGCTTATTTTATTCTTACTGAAAAAAACTTCTCGCATCATCAATATACTCCTGTCATTTCAAACCTGGATGACTTTCTTTTTTCTGCAGAACACAAAAGAAGATATTTTGAAGAATGTTGGTAACCAAACAACGCTGACACTCATTGACTTCCATGGCATGGACACAAAACCACTAAAACATTTCTCAAAATATCTTCTTTTGTGTTCCACAGATAAAAGGGACATATACAGGTCTTAAGGGTGAATTAATGTTGACCGGTTTTTGTGTGAACTGTCCCTTTTAAGAATCATGCTGCTGTTCAAGCTACGCAAGACTAAGATAATACTGAAAAATAATGCTTTTGCATTTCTTCCGAGCCAAAATATACATTCGCATCCATTAATCTCACCCACCTCTGACAAATCCGTCATAAACTTTTGAGTTTTTCCGGAGACCCGTGGGTCACATAAGCAGAAAACTTGTATCACATCACTTGACAAATCCATTTTTGTTCCCTATCAGAGCTGTTGATTCATCTTACACCACAATCTATCTTTTCGTCTCCGTTCGCGCAGCACCACGCTGAAAACGCTTTGCACCCTAAAGAGCCCGGTTGGTTGCCGACACGCTACCTTCACAGATGTCTCACTGTTTTAATGAGGGCTTGTTTTGTCAATTTCCTCTCTATCTGCTCCCTCATCCCCCTCTCGGTTCTTCTTTCGCTTCCTTTTTCATTGCTCTCTGGCCAGACGTTTGATCCCGGAGACTGTGAAAATGTTCTTCTGCTTTTTCTCCATCCTGTCGTTAATTGCTGCTTACGAATCTCGCCGAGGAGGGGGGCCGGGGCCTCGCACGGGCAGGTGCGATCGCGAGCGAACACTGTCGTTCTCGCACCTGTCGCGCTCCTCGCATCCCCCAGCGAGAGAGGGAAAAGAGTAAAGGGGATGCTAAAATTAAACGGGTGAGAAAGTTTTGAAGTTGTGAGGGGAGGTGAAGGAAAGAGAGGTGTTGCACGCCGGTTCACCTGTGTTTCGAAGCTGTCAGACGATGGCGGGGAGAGGATGATGATGCTCGCTATGTACACGCTGCCAGATATTGTAGCACTCGCGCGTTAAAACTGTACTGCAGACATTGGATATGTCATGTTGTGGTATGATTTCAACAGCGCGTAGGCAAAATGAACAACCTGTATGACACAAAAGATGATATTTTGTTACCAAACAACGTTGAACCCCATTGGTTTCCATTATGTGGACACAAAACGGACATATTTCTGAAAATATTTTCTTTCGCGTGTCACAGAAGTCATAGTCATACACGGGTTTGGAATGTCATGAAGGTGAATCAAGACAGAATTTTTACATTTGGGTGACCGTTCCCTTTTCGTTTTGATTTGTGGTGTCCGGCCGGGACACTACGTGACTTTCTCCGTCTCTTTCTCATGTTCCCTACAGGCTGGTTATATCCGTATTGATGGCAGCGTTCCATCGGCTGAGAGGATCCAACTGGTCCATCGCTTTCAGAATGAACCAAGCACACGTGTGGCCATATTGAGCATACAGGCGGCCGGTCAGGTGCTCAACCTCATAAACATCAAACCGCATTTCATTATACCCAAAACCAACATAGTAGCCGCAACATAACATTACGATTTGGGTCACTCACAACACCACTGAAACATGGCAGATTTGAATTATAAAACGTAATTCAGTAATGCAAAAGATGATCATAATAAAGATCATTGTGTCCTGTACCTTGGACATAATTTTATCATAGGAATGAATTATGTATTTTATTGCTTTTTCTGCTGAAATTCTCACTACCGTAACGCGTACTGGTTTGATGAGTGGATTATATGTTGTAATTTAAACGATAAACTTTCTGAAAATTATTATTGGATGTTCTTCTAGATGTTCTCGGATGAAAACAAATAATGAACAGAATATTCGTTCTCACGAAACCACTGAAACATCATGACAGTTTTAAAGGAACAGTTCACCCAAAAATTACGATTCTCTCATCATTTACTCTCCTTACGATTGTTAAAAACCTGTGTACATTTCTTTGTCCGTTGAACACAAAGGAAGATATTTAGAAGAATGTCAGTTACCAAACCGATCTCATCCCCCATTTACTTCCATAGTAGGGAAGACAAATACTATGGGTGTCAATGGGGGATGAAATCTGTTTGGTTACGGACTTTCTTCCTAATATCTTCCTTTGTGTTTAGCAGAAAAATTACATGTATACAGGTTTGGAACAGGTAAATTAGACAATTTAAATTTTTTTGGTGAATTTTCCCTTTAATTTGATTTGTTAACACAAACAATTATCAAAATCAAAATAAATGTTTTCTCTACCTTGGGCAAAGCATCATTTTGACATGGGAATTAACTATTTATGCATTTTATTGCTTTTTCTGCTGCAATTCTCATTGCCGTAATGCTTCCCAATTTGTCTAAGCGCATTATATGTGTCAATGAGTCAAATTAAAATATTCTGGACAAAAACAATTGGATGTTCTCGAATGACAAAATAAAAACAGAATCAACAATTGACAGAACATTCATGTACAATAAAAATGAAGACATAGTGGAAAAAAGAAGTGTCCATGACTCATATTCTCATCATCCGTAACATTTTTCATAGACTCAAAATATTTACATTAGGTTTACATTTCATTCAAATGGCTACCAGGTTACTTTATATTCTTCTTTGTAAAAGCTTAACATTCTCTTTTTTCCATTCTCATTACCGATACGGGTAGTTTTGTGCATTAAAATGTATTTACATGTATCATTTTCTATTCAAATGTACTCTATTAATGTCTTATTATGTATGATAATGCTTGCTTAGGCATCATGGCTTTGCTTTTTTAGCAAAACATGCTATGGGATCGACCATGGTTACGGTAATAAGAAGTTCAATATTGTGTTCAACTTACAGTAAGTTTTGCAATGAATGGTTGTAAACATGTCATATCTTGTTTTTAATGAATCAAACGAAAATCTGCATCGTTTTTAAGAAATTCATGTTTGACATCTTGAAACGAAGATTTCGTGAGAATGAGCCATTTTTTCCAACCCCAGTCCTCACAATACAGTACTTGAGAAAGAATAAAATAGTCTTTACATTGCCAAACCACAGAAACATTCAATGTTATTCATACACATACGCCTATTAAAATAATGTACTTATACATGTATGATTGGAAAAATAAAAGTACTGAAGAAGCTTTCTGCTTCTCTTTAGGGTCTGACACTCACAGCCGCCTCTCACGTGGTCTTCGCTGAACTCTACTGGAACCCTGGACACATCAAACAGGCGGAGGACCGCGCGCACCGTATTGGACAAACGACCACCGTACACATCCACTACCTGATCGCTAAAGGAACTTTTGACACCGTCATGTGGGCAATGCTGAACAGAAAGGTACATCTGCGGTCTCCTAACCTTAAAGCAGAAATCCCATTTTACCTTTAAAGGGGTCTAAACATGTGTGTAAGGCTGATGTGGTCCACTTTTGTTTCCTGAATTGAAAACGTATTTCCGAAATGGATTGACATGCGAACGGCGTCAGCCATTTCAGATCCGTCTGGCTCGATGCATTTGAACTCTTTTAAAGTTTCACTGTGAATTTACAAGCCTCCGTTTGTGAATTGGTGTACACATCATTCTCAGATTCAACGTTTTTTTTTTAAATAATCAATATGAAATTGCATTAGCCAAGTTGTGCGAGACCTCATTTCACCCGTTCTGAAATAACAGGGAGCGGCAGCACGATATTCAAGTTCTGCAGCGTAAAATAAGCACTCAGCTGTTTGCAACTTATGCAATATTGCTTTCATATGTCGAGATTCTTTTCAAATGATATTGGACAGGAAACCGTAACAGGCAGCGCTCTGAACGGCAAGAAGGAGTATTTGAAAGCCGAGGAGGGAGACAGGGAGAAATGGGACTTTCTGAACTTTGCGCAGGCGTGGACGCCGAGTGAGGCTACGACGGGAGATGCTGAAGATGACAAGGACGGTCTTTTCTTTTCTCACGTACGTAGAAGTTTTCACAAATTTGGGAATATGAAGACTGGGCCTACAGACACTTGAGTATCTGGGGTGTATTCCAGAAAGCAAGGTTAACGTACCATCAGCTATACCCTGAACTCTAGATATATTACGTGAATTATTGGCCTAACGTTGTCCATTTTCATTGTTTGGTTTGACTTTGTTAGCTAATGTTTAAAGAGGTGGAAACGGCCTATCCTGAAAGGCTCATTGCAATTTGGAGAAAGGCCTTTCAGTACTAAACTGTAGGTGGAGGCTGAGGATCAGAAATAAATGAAGGAATACAGTATTTTTTAATGTAAATCGTCACTATTAACATCCTTTAACTGTTGGAAATTGTGCATATAGATCCAGTGATATTAGGAAATGTTTTAATAAACCTAATTCAAAGTATATACACTATTCAATGTGAACACATTAAGCCTTAGTTTAACAATACAAGCTTACATTATTTTTTTTATAAAGTTTAAATGATAAAGTTTATAAAATTAGTCGTGAATGCTGAATTGCGATGGGTGAGATTGGAAATGTAATTGTAATATTGCTGTTAAATGATAATATATTACTTAATATATTAACTAACCCTCAAACTTGCCCGGGTATGTCACACAACCTGCTTTCTGGAATACCCCCTGATATTTTAGCCAACCTGCTATCAAATTTACCTTTAGGTTAAACAAAGTTTCAAAACTTGTCAATACGTTTGCTGTCGCTTGTTTCTCCTCCACAGTTCGAAAGGGACAAACAGCACGACATCCGCTTGTTTTTTTCCCCCTCTGACAAACAAGAAAAGAAACGCAAAAGAACGGAGCAACAGTCTTCCGTCAGCCCTCCGGCCACTCGGTTAATGGAGAGGGCGGAGACTCACCGGACCCCGGAGATCAAGAATACCGTTTCGAATGAGGGCGAGGACTTTTCCCCACAGGTGAAGCGTTTTAAGCAGGTTAGCCCCTTGTCACGGCACAAGGGAAAGAAAAGCCCCCTGTCGCCTCTGTTCGCCCCACGCAGGCTCTCCGCGGGACTGCAGGCGCCGCGACACATTCTGAAGTGGAGCTGTACATCTTGCACCTTCTCCAACAGTGGACTGTTGCTTCGATGCGAGATGTGCGAGACCCCGCGAAACTTACAGCAAGGTGACGTCAGAAATTTGTCCACAAAAGTTTTTTGTTATGACGTCATAATATAGTTTCCGATATTTCTCTTAAAATAGAAATAAAACAAACAAACAAAAAATAAATTATATTTATATTAGTAAATCAAAGTAAAAAAATTCTAATAAATTATGGTTTCTCTATGTCTTACAAGAGCTTTTGTGCAACAAAATTGGCCTTTTGAATCAACACATTTGCTTCATTTGTTCAACAACTTAGAAATCTTAAATATTTATTCATTTCACGGCAAAGCGTTTCTTTGTTTACGTTTTTCCAAATCTTAAAACTTTCTTCTATTGGCATGCTGGAACAGAGATTTCATATCCCAGATTTTCAAATGTGGTCTCAGGCTTTTGGACCCCTCTGTGTTTGATCGGTTTTATAAAAGAACATCTGATCCTTTGCAAAATCACGTCAAAACCTTCTTCCCCCGTGTCGTCTCCCTCCAGAAGTTTCCGCAAGAAAGCAGAACGAAAGACGGGCAGAAACGCCATGAAGAAACAAGAAGGCGTGCGCGCCGAAAGACAGAAATAGATCGCATTGAAAACGAGTCATTATCACGGCCACAGTCAGGCGGAATGGATTTTGTCACCTGTCAAATCAAGAATGCCGCTTTCATTCAGCGTCACCGCTGGAAAACTTTGTGAAATCTTCACAAGCTTTGTTTTCGCCATCAAATCCAATGCCATCGATCAAAGCGTCAATCCGTTCCCTGACAACAGGCTGGGGATGTAAACTCAAAAACCACGATATAAGCGCACATCAGGACAGCTGTTGCTGTCTTATCCGTGTGTGTATTTCCCCGCTCTGATGTGTTGAAAGCCAACCGTTTTTTCCATAAAAATGAACATTCTGCCATTATTTACTATCGTTCCAAACTAGGGCCGTCACAATATACAAGTATTGATAATAGCAGTGATATTAACAGCTGTGACTATCGACGTGGATTCAAGTGACCGAAAATAAACTCAATTAAAGACGAATTTGAGTGATAGCAATATTTATTATTTTTGAATTTAAAAGACATCGCAATAATATTGTTACCGTGATATTTATCGTGATAACCGTGTAGTTAAATTCTGATATCGTGACAGCCCTATTCCAAAGCCTTTTGACTTTATCGTCAATTTTCACTGTAATATTTTTCAAAACGTTTTTTGAAACGTGCATATCAAACTGGTTTAGAAAGATGTGAGGGTAAGCTGTGGCAGAATTTTCATTTTTGGGTACGCTGGCCCTTTAAATTCTCTATTAAACCTAAAAATGTAAATTCGCTGTCGTTTTAAATGATTTTCTACTCGTGAAAGGTTGCAATCTCCGTCAGAACTCATAACGTTAAAACAATGCCGATCTAACACTGATCTCTTTCACATTTACCTCGCTGTTTGTTAACCCAGTCGTGAGTAATATCCTCTTTCTTACTATACGCCGTTGCGGTTAAAAACACAGCCGCGCAGCTCAGGCAGGACACCAACATCCCAAAGCAAATTGTGGAACTGCTGCGTTATGTCTACGAGCCCGATTTTACCAGTAACATCTTGTCAGCTTCTAAACACAAATGCATGCACCGATCATATTGAAAGGCTGTGATTTAGAAGCGTCAGCTACGGTACGCCACATTCCCAGATTTGCACTTTCACGTCAGGTATCTTTCAGACACATAATCAGAACTAGACGCCGGGGAAGCACGTTGATCCAAATGCGGGTGTACGGAATCATCTCCGGATGGTTTAATGCATTTCTCTTTTTAATTTCTTCCATAATACCACTTTACCTCTTTTTCTTTTCTTTCGTTGATGGTTGTTCTACCACAATATCTCTTCACGTCCACAGCTCTCCAAATCATGTTTTATCTACTATTTTAACGTCTCTACTATGTTTGTATTTTCCTTTTTATGGTTATAAAATTGCATCCGTTTGTACTTCGATAAACATTTATTGCTTTTTGTTTGTTTTGAAATGATTGCTGAGCATTTACACTAGACTTTCACACATCCGTGGTCGTGAATGTGTTACCTATGAAAAGAAATTATAGCTGCAATAACTTTTTTGGGGGGTTACAAATAAAACAAAATCTGATATGGAGCAAGAACATAAAAAATAAGTGTTCCTCTTTTTCGTACACGATTCACAATGTTAGCTCATAAGGATGATTTATCATTTGCGCTGTCGGTGCAATTTCGTAAGCAATGTACGGTTTTCGATGCGTGAAAATAAGTGCGTATTGTAACCTGCAATTTTATGTTTCAAACAGTGCGGCACAAGTTACAGATTGTAGCTTTAACATCCACTGTACATTTTATTAGCATTTTTCGGAAAACTCCCATAATGCATCAGTTTAGATCTTCCTCGGGGCTTTTAGCTATTTACAGTGCTCCTTTCTCCACTTTATTTCCTCCGATTGACATCGGCTTTTGAGCCGTCCACACTGGACTGTGGCACGAAGGTGTCGCGGCGGGCCACTTTAGACAGTGATGAGGGTTCAGATGCTCAGCGGGAGATGTTTTTAGCCGCTGTCTGGCTTTCTTTCGGCGAGGCCGCTCGTTAAGAGACAGCACAGCAGTGGCGCTTTCATTCGCCTTCTCACAAATTCAGCTGACATTTCAGAAGATCCATACGAGACCTTTCAGAGAAAGAGAGGGTGAGAGAACGAGAGGAAGAAAGGGTAACGCGAAGCAAGAAGGGGTGGTGTGAAACCGAGGAGAGGTGAAACGCAAGCGGAAGCGAGGTGTGGAAATTCATTAGCGGCCCCAGTCAGCTGGAAGCGAGCACATCGCAATTATCAAACTCGCATCCTAACAAATCTCGGCCCTCCAATTTCGCCTGATGCAGTCAAACTTTGCCATTATGGTCGAAGTCCCCCGTCACGTTCTGACAATCGCCTCCCCGCAGGGAGACAGCGAGACTACAGACACGAGACAGATAATGCTGTAGAAGACGGAAGGGTACGAGGGTGGCTTGTAAACATGCATTGTGCTTTTTTTTGTCGTGTCCCGTGGCGCCATATGGCGGGGATGTGAATCTGTTGGTTTGAGGGAAGGAAATCAGTCAAACGCAAAACAGACAGCATCTGTTCTTTTCCCAGCATGCTCGGCTTTAACAGCGTCGCTCGTGTCGATACCTTTGCATAGGACGGACGGGGGAATTATGGGTATCACCCTGTCTATATCCGAACCCCTCACGAAGGTCCTAATTAACGAAAATACCTTCAGTGTCTTAAGAATCAATCCATCGAAACGTCACCACACATGTGAGCGCTGTGTCATTTACGAGACTCCTTCCTCTCTCTCCTTTAGGTTCGCCTTCCTCATTACCCTGCAACTCTGACGCAGACAGCGAAGGTGGGCCGGCTGCCCCCAGCACCCCACAAACTCCACATGCAGGGCCGAGCCAGCGGACCAATCACGATGGGGTGGAAATGCGCACGTCTCAAGAAACGCAAGAAGGGGTTGACGAGCCCACCCCGGGAACACACACCGGTGGTGATCCAGGTCCGAGCACCTACTCACACACCCCTTTATTACTTGAAGGGTCTTAAAGGGACAGTGCAGACAATTTAAAATCTTTCAAGTCCCACCCTTATGTTGCTCCAAATCGATATAGCTTACTTTTTTGTAAGGAGAACAAGTTTTGCTTGAACACTTGAATGGTGATCATGTTTTTGTAAGTTTTCCGACCAAAGTTCACGTAAATATATGTCACAAGCCATTTAAAACTATGTAAAAATACATTTTGGATACATCAACATGTTTACCCTATCCAAGATGTTTATGGTTAGCATACATCGTACATGGTTAATATTTGACATTTGTCTCACTAAATAAAATTTTTGGAAAGGATGGCATTCAAATCTTTTCTTTCTCAAAATGTAGGCTACTATAAAATAAATATCTATGAAATAAACCTTGAATAAATAGAATAAAAAAAATAAAAAAAAATCGAAAATGTTCGTTTTGTCAACAACAGCAAATCAAAACCTTTTTAATTAACCCATTGGGAATTTCTTTTATCATACAGGTTGAAAACGACATGAGGCCAAGTATATTATAAACAAAAATAAGCACGTACGAACGATTTCACAATAACGTCATTGCGGCTAATAATGCATACTGGTGAAATATGTATAATAGCGGGCCGCAGTCGTCATGTGTCATTCTTATAAAAATAGCAATTTTTAATACTGCTGGTTTTGTCTTACCTTCACGGCACACACACACACCTCCGGCCTCTCGCCGGCGTAGAGTACACATAATGGCTCTCTAATAACACAGTGTGATTGGTCAGCCCGGCGACGGCTCGGCTATTTTGGACGCCGCTAGGGTTCTGGTAACTAAGCCTCATGGGGTTTCTGTACAGAAAACCTGACCCGAATTAATGCACAACAGCTGTGCGGAGCAAATCTTGGATGCAAGATTTTGAGAACAGCGGGATCGTTTCAGGTCACATCGTACCTGAATTTCAGTCTTCGTTAGCGTCGTTAGAGGGATTTTGTGTTCTGTACCACCTGACCTTTATCATCCGCCGGTACAGACTGTAATGATCCTTTCCTTTTCCCTTCATCTAATTCCTTGCCATTTCATCTCTATTTCTTCTCTCTCCCATAGCTAATGACGAACAGAGTTGTGAGCAATCCGACGACTCCGTTCCGGTGTTCGACAGGCTGAAGTTCTGCGCCAGCAGAAACACGGACCGGATCTACATCTATGACAAGGTACGACATGCAATAAAACTCAAATCACTGACTGTTTGGGTTTCATACAGCTGCATGGTACGGTGAATTTACATACACACTCTGGGCGTTTTTACAATGCGCTCCGAATGCGAGTTTGATTGGTTTGCCTTGCATTGTGGGATTGCATTGCATTATTGCATTAGAAAACAATTTGGATACCTACAAAAGTGTTTTAAAATCAACTAGCTTTGGGTTGTTTGAATGAGTAGTTGGCGAAGGCCTGTGTAAAACAAAATAAAAAAGTACAATAAAATAAAACGAAAACATACGTATGCAAAAAAGCTTTCGAAAACACTGAAACTTTATTTATTTTTATATTTAACGTATTTCTAACTTTATTTAGCGTTAGCGAGAAACGCTAACAAACACCGGCGAACCTTGGATTATAAATCCAACAGCCAACTCGTTGATGTTTGTTAGCTTGGTTTGTTGTGTCAATTTAAATTGGCTGTTAAAATGAAGTTTAAAGTCAAGAATATGTTAAAAGTCAAAATAAAGTTTGTGTTTTAGAAACCCGTTCGTCTTTATTGAGCCTTAAATCGCAAACATTTGGACATGAAACGTCTCCGTCGTACAGCTGTCATCAGAATGTCCGCTGTCAAAACAAAACCCATCTGAAAACTTGCATTTGTGAATATATCATTTTAAATCCAAACGCAAAAAGATTCAATAAAGCTACAAAAATGTAAACAGCTTTGAGATCAAACAAACCCGCTACCGTCGACTTTTCGTTACACTGTACTTGTATATGTGTAATGACAATAAAGTTGAATCTAATCTAATCTTTTGTCCCTCGTATCGTCTCGATCCATACCCCAAACACACAATTTTCATCTGCCGGGTGAATAAAGCGTCAAAAATCAAGCATCCCTCGTTTGTATAAAGACAGAATTCTCGCGCCTCACTGCAACTGAATTAAGTGGAAGCAGATATAGGCAGAGGGCCCATAATGGACTTTGATTGAGAAATATTATCCGGGTTAGTTTTTTAATAAGAGCTCTTCCTGAGGCTATTTCAGCCCAGCCGTGATGAATGACAGAGTTTGAGAGAGACAGAGGAAGATATGGAGCGCAGACCTGCCGTGGGCTGGAAATGTAATATTTTCTGAAGGCCTGAGTCGCTCCCTGTGGACGGCGTTAGGGGACGCTGCTCGAGCTGTACCTGGTGTGTCGCAGTCTTTTAATGAACTGGCAGCCATGTATCGAGCGTCTTTGCGGGGTCGAGCGTGGATTGCTGTCGTCATGACCTTGCGAGACCCAAGGGACTTTTAGATGTTCAGTGGTTTTTGTCTTTCTGTTTCAGTGACACCGCCAGGTTTAGGTTAGATTCTTACTATACTGACTCAAATTAATTATGAAACAAAACACAAATAATAATAAGTGTCGTTTCTACTTCTACGTACAAAATATTTATAATCGGCCATCTGTATTTGATTTCCTATAACCAACTAAAATAAAATAATCATTCTTTAGCGTTGTCTTTGTGCTTTACATTCGTGCGTAATATGACGTAGTGTAATATTGTTGCTAGTTAGTTGGTTAGTTGATGTCATCTTCGGCTCTTACTTACAGAATAAAAGTCTCAAACATCTACATTGTGGAGAACGGCCAGCAGTTCCCATAATTCAGAATGATTATTGATTATAGAAACTAAATGATGTTTATTCAAAAATGTACAGAACAATAGTCTATGAATAGTCCCCACTACGTATAAAAACAAACGTTTGTTTGTGTGTGTTTGCAGGATGGACTCGCGCTTCGCTGTAATTTTATTCCTTTGGATATTAAACTACAGAATTGGGACGAACTGCCACCAGAATTCAACCGCACGGAGAACAGGAAACAGGTGTGTGCGTGTAACACAGTTAAGCATCATAAGATATTATGTGCATCCTTGTTTGTCTATAATAAAACCTGAAATCACCTACGTTGAGAAAAAAATGACTTTTAAACACCAGTATTTTATTATTAAAACATGTCTAAGTTCTAGGATGTGTGCGTTGTCAGATTGTGCGTTTTGTGCGCGAGTGGAGCTCTCTCGCTGCGATGAGACAGAGGATGGTGAGGAAGAGCGGAAGAGTCTTTCACAGCCCCATTCTCCTCCTGGAGGAGCTCACACACTCACAGCGACGACACAGCAGCACCTCCAGGCAAGAGCACAACACACATCACGGCTGAAGAGGTGGGCGGGGTCTGCATCACATGAGTGTCAATCACATTATCTCAACCCATTTTTACACTCACATCATTTTGTTCATTCTTATTATATTTGAATGCTTTTGTTTTATCAATTATTTGTATTATTATTTTGCTTGTTAAATTATTAAATTTTTGTATTTGTTTTAGTTATTTTTGTTTTAGTACTAATTCTTCTTTTAATTATTTAAATGCATTTTTCTTGTCAGCTTTTAGTACATTTCTTTTTTGTCTTTTTGTCATTCATTTTTCATTTAAAATTATTTTTGTTTCCCATCAGTAGTTTTAAGGTTTAGAAATAATTCATTTTTAATCATTGTTTATCCTTCTCGGCTTTTTTATCATTAGTATTCGTTTTATTAATTATTTTGTTTCTTGTCAGCAATTTTTGTATTTTAATGTTTTTAGTAATTTATTTTTTAAATTTGAACTAATTGTTTTGTTCCTTGGCAGCTATTTTAGTATTTTCATTTGTTTAGTAAAACATTTTAAGCATTTTGGGTATCTTATTGCTTTATTTATTTGTTTCATTCATTTTATTACCAGTTATTTTTGCTATGAGCCGTTGTAGCTGATGTTTTGTTCTTTTGTGGCATACATGTTGTGCTCAGTTTTATTTGAGGACGTTCCTACGCATAACTTTGTGTAAGTTTACTGTTCTGTTACACAAACATCAGCTCTGCCATGTCGTACCATAGAAGACACTGTACTGTAATTATAATAGCACGATGTTCTCACTCGCAGTTACTCAATAAAACTCTTGAATCTCTGATCCATTTCAGGTATCTTTCTAAACACGACGTAGCTCAGACCTCCATCGCCGTTGCCCAGAAAGAGGGTGGAGCTATCCGCATCCTCACCAAGGACAGTTTCATCCCTAAAAGAAGCTCAACATCCAAACCTGCTGACCAAACCGACAGGTTCGAGCCCAGATATGCACAAACACAAACGAATGGACCTTGTACGTTAGCTAATTCCTGTAAAATGCAATCAAGTGTGTGTGGGTGGGCACTTGGAAACGTGGGCTAAAAAAACACTCGGCGTCCATGTGGGCGAGCAAAAAAGGTTTTAATTGTTTCATCCCCACAATTCTAAAGAGCACGGAGGACACGGTGGGTGTTTCGAATGTAGAATCCTTCAAACAACGAAAGACGGACCTGCTTGCATCAAGTGTTATCTCAACAGCCTTTTACGACACAAATCACATGGTGGAGAGATGCGTCTCCGTGAGGTTTGGATGAAGTGGCCACACACACACAAACAAACCACATTCTGAATAAAATCCCAATAACGCCACTTTGGCGTAATAGAGACGGAATAACTCTCATCTGATGAAGTCATCAACACACACGCCCGTCAGATACGGTACAGGTTTTTGATCATGTGCCACAGCTGTTTCCTCTCACACTTGTTTGTATGTAAAAAGAAAAAGACTTTGAACGTCTACGATGAGATCTCTCAGTCTCTCGCTCAATCCCTCAGTGCGACTTCTCTTCATCTCGACAAACTCCAAACTGCGACGGCTGCTACCCCAGGTGTATCCAATCCAAAAATGAAAACGAATATATATATATTTTCACTTGGCTTCGGATCATCAAATTACTTTTCCCCGCAGTCAGGGCGGGGACTGAAGCTGACACAGACACATATATATCTATTTTGAATTTGCATCGGCCCTGGACAAAATATTGCACGCCGAGCGACAATTTATTTCCAAAGTGCATTTCCGCATGTAATTACGTGTAGTAGCTAACGGTTAACCTTGTAAACCCCGGGATATGCGTGTGTGTGTATGAATTGTGCCGAAGAATGCTTAGTGCAGAGGATAAGGGCTTAATCCGCACGCGCACACACATATGCGAGTGCCGCAGCGTCGCCATGGAAACCGCAGGAGGAAAAAATTGCGACGTACTGAGCGCTGTCTGGGGCTGGATATTTTTAGGAGATGGAGAGAAAGAAACGGAGGAGAGAGGGAGTTGGAGTGAGAATTGATCGAGAATACTGTGAGAAACGTAAGGGCTGGTTTTGTGGTGTACAACGTACCTTTTCCGACGAAGTTTAGTCAAGTTAGTACGAGACAACACGCATACGCTTGATTACCTGTATATAAGAAATGGTGGATTTGATATCGGTCACAACAGAAGGATGCTCGGATGCTTTCTTGGATTTGTCAGATGCAACGACCCAATGCCAGACTTTTCATTATTGGAGTAAAATCTATGCAAAAGAAATCTATATATTTCTAAATATGAATAAAAATCGAATCTTCAGTTCTAGTCTTCCATGTAAACATTGCTTTCGTTTGATCTCATTTTGGGGAAAAGCATCTGCTAAATGAAGAAATGGTCAGATCTGGTCTCGCCCACTTGGTCTGATTGACATAAAAGCAATGCGTCCAGATCGGAGACGGTCAGAATTATAGTTTTGTTTTCAGCTTAATTTATATTTTTAATGAGCTTCTTTAAATATTTTTTATATTAATAAAGATTCATTTTATATTCATTCTATTTTTGCATTTTATTTTTTGTTTCTTTTAAATGATTTATACGTTTTTATTTGGACACAAGTTAAAATAGTTTTAATTTCACTTAAGTCTTATTTAGGCTTTTATTTATTTATTAGTAATATTAGTATTAATTAGAGTTTATTCTTTAGTGCCTCACTTTTTGTTTTCAGTTATTTTTAGGACATCATTTAATTTGATTTCAATTAACTGTTTTAATAGTTCTAGTTTGACTAAACTTTAATAAATGATTTATCCTAAACCGTTGATTTTGCCAAAACAATCACAGAAAATGTTTTGTTTTGCACTGGCATTCACACCACTCGCACCTCTTTTTCAGAAATGTCAAAATGAAATTCTTGTGCGTGTGTCCGCAGAGAAGTCCAGAGCTCGGCGTGTATCCAGACGGACTCTGAATCCGGCTACCTGCAAGCCCTGGACTCAGCAGGGACGCCCCTGTGTTTGTCCTGCCAGAAGCCCAGCGGAAATCACTGCGGCTGGGCGGGAGGCTTCTGCAGCCCTGACTGCATGGAGGACTTCCAGCTGCGCTCCAATCAGGGCTACATGCGCGCCCGCGTTCTGGAGACGGAACAGGGTGTGTGTCAGCACTGCGGACTAAACGCCCACCAGCTGTACCTGCAGGTCCGAGACGCCCCGCGTACACACCGCAAGGAGATGTTGGATAATACCTGGTTGGCACAACTTCCTTTGAAACAGGCGAGTCGGTAAATCGCAAACGGTGCAAACAACCTTTTTTTATATTTGTTTAGCCCGAAGACAATAGTAATCACTACATACGTTTGAGAAAATCTCTAAAATGTAACCATTTGTGTAATTTTGTCATTAACCGAGACCTATCTTTGTCCTGAAATTCACCCCAAAACTAATTCCTGCTTATTGGCCTTAATACCTTCTTTTAAAGAAGTTCTCTTCGTCGTATTTGCATTAGCCTTTCGACAAGGACTAATTTCAGTCTTGAGCGGTCGGCCGCAGTTTTTTCCCTACAGCGCATTAGTCGTTTCCAAAAGCGCATTAGTCGAAATTATCTCTAACATTCGAGAGCAAGTCGACGCCGGCGGTTTATTGAAAAAAATATTGCTTATTGAAAAAGATAAAGACGGCCTCTTTAGTTTGCAGAAGCAATAACCACTGGCGGCCTTGGGCGTCTGCTCTCTGACTTCCTCTATAGAGTTATCAACGCTGTTCACCGTATCACACACACAGAAAAAACTGCTCTCGTAGTGTCCATCACCAACAAACACACACACACAAACACCAGCAGTCCTCTCCTGAGAATCCAGCGTTAACAGAACGCCCGGTCCGTCAGATTGGCATTGATTTTTCCCACCGTGCATTGCAACAAGGTGCGGGTTTGATTTTTGTTTGGCTTTTCTGTTAGAGCCCCGAGCATCTGCGCTGTGATCGATAACACGCTTTAAGTGCCCCCAACACACGAAAGTCCACTGTCATACACACGACGGTTTGTTACGGAGAAATGTTCGCACGTTTTACTTTGCGTTTTCATGTATCGATATTAGGATGCCTGTTTGAAAGTGCACGTTTGGATTTTTTGTTGCGTCAACTTATCGACGACTTGCTGCTGTAGTACTCGGGGGCTATCGTCCGATGCGACCCTCGGGGCTCCTAAGAGGTTTAGGATAATTATTGGCTCAACTCTTTTGAGAGGGAGGGAGACCATTGATTCCTAGCACAGCCGTTTCCTTGGAGACGGCGAGTCTAAAAACAGCCTCCGACTGAAATGCCAACGCTTTGGCTGCGGTTTCCTCGCATTCCGAACGCCTCTTCCACTTCCAGTTACCGCTTATTTCAACTGAAGCTTTTAATCCCCTTGAAACACCTGGAGTCCCTCACCACGGTGGTCTGTCAGAACCTGCCGAGCGGAATTGGGAATTGCATATCCCACAGTTCCCAATGGGCTGGGAAGCACTGGCTACCTAAAGATCGAAAGTAGCTATTCAATACAAGAAGGAAAACAAAAGAAGCTTTACACAGAACAACAATCGCTTTGTGTGGTTCTGCTTTCCAAGGGTGGTGTACTCCATTTTAAATTATTTTGTAGTATATGATCTAGGGTAGCTTGTACGATACTGGCTTCTGATAGTATCACAAAGTTTTAACAAACTATTTAAAACATTTTATACATAAAATTTTCAACCATTTTCAGTAACATTTTTGTTGTACATAAAGCTTTTTATAAAACGGGTTTAATGGAAACTTGTGTATGTAAATAAAAAAGAACGCATTTAAACAATATTAAGAAAGGAGAAAAGCTAACAATTTTGTGGCCATTAAAATGAACAGATTTGTCATAGTTCTGCAATACATATCTTACATTTTTGTATTGCAATATTTTGATAGATAAATATTTAAACCCCTAGTATGAACTGGTTTTAATTGTAATACATGTATTGGTTCAAAAAAATCTATTTTAATTTGGACTAATATTTGTATATATAATCTGTGTATTTCAGCTCAATGAAATGATTCAGAATCCGGCGGAAGGCCAATTCTGGCAGGTGGATCATATCAACCCAGTTTACAAAGGAGGAGGCCAGTGCACAATGGAGAACCTTCAAACGCTCTGCACCGTCTGTCATCGCATGGTAACGCATCTCATCCGCACTCAGCGTAGGACTGACGCAGAACGTACTGCTATTGACAATACTTTTGCCATCCAACTAGATGGGTTAAAAACGTCCTTCGATAGCTGAAATAAATTAGGCGAAAAATGTAACATAGATGATGACTAGATAGTTCGTGGTGTAGAGCCCCCTAGAGGCTTTGCTGAGAAACACAACACACCAATTCAAGCATGCGTAGTTACTTAAGTATGTGAACACAAAATCGTAAATATTTGAATAGTATAGAGTACAATTGAATGTTATTAAGCCGCAGGTTTGTTTGTGAAATGCGAATATGCAAGACAATTGTCATATTTAGTGACTTCGTAAACCGTTTCTTTTACAGAGGACTGCGCAACAGGCCAAAGAGAGAGGACAAATGAAGCGAGACCACGCCGCTTCCAAACTGGCGTCTGACATCACACGGTTCTTCGTAAAGAAATAAGACCATCTTGTAGTATAAACCTCAAGTGAAAAGCAAGAAAATGTAGATTGGATATGCAACTGTTGCCTTGGAAACGACCTGCCTGTTCGCTACGTGCTAACGGCGCTATTAACAAACATCTGTAGTAGATGACAGTCACGTGACATTCAGGTTAATGCTTGTATTTGATGTGCACAAGTAATATACAACAGAGAACAAATTAATAAACCGTAATGCAAGCATAGAGCTCATAAACTGAGCCGTGGCTTAGTAGTTGGCACGCTTGTGATGCTTTTACGGGCGACCCAGGTGTGAATCTGAAGCTGCACATTTGAAAAACCAAGCCTGGGATACAAATATTTCACAGATTGAATCTGTTAGAGATCGCACATTAATAGTTTTTGAGTCCGTTCTCATGCAATTTTTGAAGACGTGTATAATTTAGAAAAATAAAAGCATTATATAATGGCTTTCTTTCATGTCTCTCTCTGTGTCTCCTACACACTACCTCTCACTTTATGCGTTTTCTGCATACTCGGGTCATTCCCTAGACACACTTCATGAAACAAAATTAAGGCCTTTAAAGAAAAGAGTATACAAGCATTTTGGCCCAATATTAACTTATACATGAGTGCCAGCGCACAGTATATACATTTTGAATATGTAAAATATGTCAATTCTTTGTATTTTTCATTAACGGGAATGTTAACGGGCCGTTGAGCTTTAAATCCAGTGATCTGTGATGTTTTACGTGTCGCAGAAATTGCGCTGCACCAAAACTTTGTGTTATTTCAATCCGCATCTCTCGAGTAAACTCAATAAAGTGTGTGGGGGGGGTATTTCTCTCGTCACCACGGCAACAGACCCGATCGGTGCACATTGCTGAGGATATTTTTACAACTCGGCAATCTTAACAGTGATGGTAGCAGACAAATGAGCTCCTTATAATCCATGTACAGAACGCTCGGGTGTCAGAAGCATTACCATCTGACCGAATCATTCATACTGAAACACCGGAGAACAAAGTAGAACAAGCGACACGAGTTTTAGAGAATACGGTAGATATTTAAAATTCATCTTTCTCTGATGGCGTACATACATCTGGGAGACCTATATTTGATGTGTGCGTTTACATCTGCAAGACATTTTTTCATTGTTTTCTCCTCTTAGACGTCAGAAGTCTGTAAGATGTTTGTTATTTGAAATGTATATAAAGACGTTCATACACAGCAGATGTTTTTCAGATCTTAAGCAGACATCTTATAGACATACCTGTGCTATCTGGGTTTTTGTAAAATGCATACATATATATATAATTATAATATTGATTTATTTTATAGATTTTTTAACTATATACTTATTCTTGCTTTTTCTATCCTTATATACTTATTTTTTATATTTTATACACATTTTATATTTATTAACTTTATCAAACACTATTATTAAAAGACAAAACTAATATTTGAAGGTTAGCTATGCGTCAGTTTACATAAGTCAGTTTTCACGCTGACTTGAATAATGTACGATGCAGTGCTATCTTAGCTCAGATATAGCTCAGAAATCAACATTTCGTTCACTATCGAGTAAATTCACATGTGATTGACACCAGTGGGTAACACTTTACACTGAAGCTGTAATACCAAACGCAGTAAAGATCAAAAACGGGGATTCAAGGACGGGGAATCGTCTGCGATTGGACGTTTGGCCTTGTTACTCTTAAATCAGTCTCTGTTACTTAATAGAGAACCGGATGGGTATTCAATAAAACTAGATGTTAGAAGAACATCTTTATTTAAACCGTGGCAGACGGGAAGGTGTTCCTGACTTTGTTTCCTGTGCTTCACTAATTCACACGCTCGAACGTTCTTCGCACCTGAACAGAATTAGACTCGGAGGTGCTAAAGAAGTCAAAGAACATCATGATTCTCCAGACACTCATAACCCAACGCAATTCGCAGGTTTTAAAATAAAAGTTTTCCACGTGAAAATTACGTTCGAAGTCGACAAGTTTAGCACCTCGAGACAGATGTGATTTTTACACACCTGTTTTGGCAGGAAAATGGCTATATTAAAATATTCAGGGGGGAAATAAGCAAATATTGATTTTGTATAAAATGCATTAGACGCATGGCTGTAGCTTAGTTAAGACTAAGATGGTAAACATTTTTGCATTTTGTCGCGTTATGGGATATCATGTATCCAACTAATTTGAATTAAATTTAGTGTAAAAAAGTGCAAACAAAAAGGTTTGCCCTAGTTTTACGTACAATCGTTAAAATAGTTCGTACGACTTAAAAACGTTGTTGCTTATTACGTCTCTAGCCAGGTTTCCATTACAGATTTGCGCAAAATTTGAACTGTGTTTCCTAAATGTCAATTCAAAAAATATCACGGAATGACGTCCATTTAATAGTGTCATGTGATTAAAGTGTATTTTGATTCTTCTCAAGATAAGTAATTATGGCCGTTCTTCTTCTTTGTATGTTTTATGGGAAGTTTCAAACAAACTTTAGTGCATAGTGCCACCTACTGTGAGGAAAGAGTGAAGAGAAATGTCTGTATTTCCATATATATTTTCATATTACCTCACTGTTCCTAATAAATCTCCATACTGCACGTTTTCCTGCTTTGGGCCATCTTATAGGATATTACTTAATGTGAATTATTTACATCGTATCCTTCTAAATGTTCTGCCGAAACATACGGCCACGTGACTTCTAAAGACGACGTGAAGTGTTTCCGTTGTAGTTTTGCGAAATATGCCTTTATCCTATTGCCTGAAAAAAACACTCATGCAAGCGTGAGACATGGGAGCTTTTGCGAAATTGACATGTTTCCATTGGGCATATTTTCAATACGCCATTTCAATTTGCGCATTTTGAAGAGTGTGGAAACCTCGCTACTGACTGTTTGCATGGTAGTTTGTTCATGCTGCAGTTATGAGTATCAAAATAGGCCCTCGCATGTATATTGTAGCAGAACAAATACACTCAATTATTTTTAAAAGCGTGTGTCTAGCCAACAAAACAAATGCCTAAATACAGAGGATATACATGCTTTTTTGAAAGCTCGTTCGGGTCACTCTGAAGGGTTGATGCGCGCGATCGAGGTTTCTGTGTAATAAGGTTACTGAGGCTCCGCTGTCAGCACGCGACTGCCCCGGTGAGTAATGGTCATTACTTCTGTGCCTGTCAAAGAAATCAGGGTTCACGCCGGAGGACGCGGACCTCGGCGACCACCGGCACGCCCGCGCTACTTTATTACTACCTACAAGAACAAAAGAGTCGCAGCAACACAACAACTTTAATAATGCAGAGACTGAGAGACATTGAACGGACGTCAAATGAAGGCGTGCGCCCCAGGAGGATCTTTGAGGCAGGCCTGATTCAAATGACTTTTCGTGTCTTGTCGGCCGAGGGAAAAAAGAAAGACTAAACAATAACATGAAACTAGGTAATAAAAAAGTGTTGTTGGGTAGGAATGGCGCTTCGGGGTAGGAGACTTTGGCTACTGTCCATCAAAGTCAAGGATGCGTCAACGACTGCTTGAACGCGTGAGGTGTTGGGTTCCAGATTTGGTCCCCGGTCAGGTTTTATTCATGTAGGCTTTCTGAAACATCTTTATCCGTGTGATATGTGGAGATGAAGGGATGGTTGACCTGCATGGTGGATGGTGCCCGTTTCTAAGGGAACGATGTTCATCCTCAGAGTAAAGAAATGCCCCAAGGACCAAATATGATGAAGAGAGTTTTGTCTTTATTATATGTCTTGTCTGTCTATCTGTGCATTAAGAAAATCTATGTATCTATCGATCTCCAGCCATGGCAGGAAAATACGTTTCATATCCTCTAGCACCCACTTCCAAACCGGTCTCTCAATAACCTAATATTCAAAACTGATACCAAAACAGGTCGCCGTGAGGCCCTCCATCCAATTAATTACAGTAATCACCGCGGAAAGCGCCGCGTGTCCCTGCGGGGGCAACACCAGCGCGTCAAGCGGATGATAAAGAACGGGAAACGAAATCAGACATGATAAAAAGCCAAACGAGAAATGGACGTAGTTTTTGAAAGACAGAAACTGCAGGTGCGCCTCTGGCGCGTCAGTTTTTTTGGGGGGGGGCGGAACGAGGACTCGTAATTTGCTCTTGCTCGGTACCTCACGTTAAGCATTAATCTTGCTTAAACTCCCCGTGCAGAGGAGAGCCCATTAGTTCACCCAAAAAAACAGCAGAATTTGCTGCGCCAAGCACATTGTCATACGCGCATACATTTAGCTCTTGGAAATGTGGAGGCCGGCGCAGTCTAAATGGGTTTCTAATGGCGTTTGCGGCGCGGTGGGTAAACCGCCGTTGCGTGTGCCAACATCCGCCCGAAGGACTGAAAAACACGTGATGCTTAAGAAAACGTGCCCGATGGGTGTCGTTTGCGAATGTGAGTAAAAGGACAACAAGATAGCTGCCGTTTTCTTAAAACACTGGCGGTGGTCTCCATCCGGGATGGTTTGCGGTGCGCGCGATAATGACCAAAACACAATCAGTATCAGGGGGATCAGAGAATAAAAACAAGCCGGTTTCAAATGATTTACGCAACCTGGAGAAGCTTTAATGAGTAGTTTTGTTATACATTTACACTTCAATAACACCTCCGTTTTCGCCGGAGACGTACTGTACCAGTTAGATGAAAGCTCAAACACCCCATGAAGGTTACAAGAAAGTGTTTGCATGTGTGAGAGAGAAAGATTTTTGATTTATGGAGATGCACAATGCACAGTGTTTAAAGGGGTCGTTCACCTAATAAATACAAATTCTGTCCCTCATTTCGTGCTGTGTACGTCTCTTCCTTTAGGAACACAAAAGAAGATATTTTGAATAATGTATCTGTGTCTACAGTGAAATGGAGGTCAATGTTGTTTGGTTACCAATGTTCTTCTAATCTTTTTTTTGTCTTCTGCATAAGAAAGAAAGTCATGAAAGTACACATTGACATATCACACACGTTTGTTATGCGTCGGATGAGTAAGTCGAGTACTTGACGTTCTTTCACCCGTTTGGTTAAGTACATCATGTACCCTCTTCTCCTCCTCAGAGCC
This sequence comes from Barbatula barbatula, assembly GCF_947034865.1. NCBI lineage: Eukaryota > Metazoa > Chordata > Actinopteri > Cypriniformes > Nemacheilidae > Barbatula > Barbatula barbatula. The sequence continues at coordinate 21,079,981 of NC_136776.1, forward strand.
TCGTGTTTAGTTGTTGTTCCAGACTTTTGTTTGGTTCGAGGATCATCACAGATCATCATGTTTTGGCGTTCGAGTTATCGCCACGGGGGAGACGAACTACGCCGAGCACGAGACGACTGAAATGGGTCAATCTCGTAACTGTAATTAGTTCAAACGTCAACGCTTGTGAATTATGAATGAGATGGAAAGTCAATCAACGTTTTCTTATTGCTCAGTTTTCTTGCCAGTTGTCTATTTTTGTGAGCATTTTCATGTCCCGATTTCATCGAACTGAACATCATATGAAACCTATTTCTTATTTACGTAACATATATATCAACTTATGATGTCATAAATCTATAATAATCAACACCCAATGATAAAGTGTTTAATTAGCATCATTTGAATGAACCAATCATATTGTTGGCCGTAACCCACACTGTAAAATGTCTGTAGAAATCGCGGTATTGACAGTAACTTAGTGTAGATTTACATTTATGTCATTTACTGCCAACAGTTTGTTCAAAGATGAATGATCATTAAACATTAACAAGTCTTTATCCTTACATAAAAAATTATAAAATGCAAAGCATTCTGGGAACCAAATTTTTAAAAATGAATGCTTCCCAGAATGCTTTGCATGAGGTTGTTATTTTATCTTTTCTCTGTAAAGATAAAGACAAGTTAATGTTTCATGATTAAATTATCTTTGAACAAACTGTTGCCAATAAATGACGCAAATATAAATCTACAGTAAGTTACCGGCGACTAGCTGCATAACTACAGCAAAAACGCAATCTTTGAAATAAGAGTCATTGATTGGTTGACAAAAATACCGCTTAAAATACCGAAAATATTCACCAAGAGAATTTTTATGTTGTCATTGCAAACGTATCCACAATACAGTCAAATTCATATAACATGATATATGAAGTCAATGAAATATTATATCGTAACAACAATCTACTAATTTTGAAGATTGACGTGATAAAATCAGGTCTAGTACATCCGGGACCGGTTCAGTTAAATAAAACAATATTCTCGCTTGTATTTCCCCAATCCGTTCACTTCCCGGGTGGCCTTCTCGCCTAACACGGCTAATATAAATCATTACCCGCCCCGCGACGCACAATGTACAACCCATTACCACCAATCTGTGTCAGAACAACACCGCGGGTGTAAAAACAGCAAGTCTATCAGTCAACGCTGGACTTCAGGCCAACAGGTCCTTAAGTGATGTGTTAAGTGTAATTGCGATTATTTGTTTTGAATCACTTCATGTGTTTTTTTGTAAGCCCCATTTGTTTCGTGCATAAATGTGATTTATCAAGTCAACACCGTGTGAATTATCGGCTGGTGTGCGTGTGCACGAGTGACTCTCATAACAACTTGTCCAGGTCACGTTTTAACAACAGTTGAAGGAAAGGATGTAATGTATTGTGAGAAGATATCTAAGCTTGATGTTGTGTTTGATGCATTTTGCACAATTCCACATTTTATGTGCTTTACTGTAAAATAGCATTGTTTTACTGTAACTGTCAAATTGATGTAATCGACCGGGAGACTGCATTTATTAGATATTATTTACTTGTTATATAAAACCATTTTTGTGTTTGACCTTTTTTGTGTTTTAAGGTTTCTATTTTCCCCTGTAAAGCTGCTTTGGAACAATGCACATTGTGAAAAGCGCTATAGAAATAAAATTGATGTCCATGAGGCTGTGAGTAAATACTGTTTTATTTATAAAAATGTGTGGTTGCTACTAAATCATTTAATAAATATGTTTAACATTCTATGGATGTGGTTTTCTAAACATACTGTAAGATCCCAACCAACAATGAAATGACGCTACGCGAGGACCCACCTGTTTTCATGTTGCACACAGAAATCAATTAATAAACAAATAAGATTACAAATAAATAAAAACGTTTGGAAAAATAAACATACAACTATATGAATATGAATTATAAATAAAGAAATATGAAATAATAATTATAAAATAAAGAAATTACTTTGACAAATAAATGTATGCATAAATAAATCGTATGGAAAACTAATAAATATGTGGAAAAAATTTATTAAATTAATAAATGCACGAAATATAGACTAAAAATAGTGTGTTATTAAAATATAGTGTAGTTTAATAGTAATATATATATATATATATATATAGAAAATAATAGTTAAGGGAAAAAATGTACAAAAATGAATTCTGGACGACATTTGATCAAAAAGAAATAACTTAATGATAAATGTATAATTAATATATACAAATGGGGGTTAATAAATATGAATATACTAAAGTACTAACAGTAAAGAAGTTAATAAATATAACCACAGAAAATGATCATTAAAGGTAATACAAAATTAATTATGGACTACATTCAATTAAAAGTTTAATCAAGTCATTTATTTGATTATGGACTTCCTCCATGATTGGTGCTTTATCGTATGAGAATAATTTCAGAATGGCAACATCTCGAGTTTTCTTCTGTGCAAATATAATTTCTTATTTTCTTTCTTAACAGGCGTAATTAGATTCACCCTCGCAGTAACCGCATTATTCTGGCAGAAAGTATTGTTACCATGGTAAACTGGCAGCGACTCGCAGAAAATCATTGAGTGGGAGTGCAGATCGAGAATAGTTTCCACCCCGTGTCTGCGTCTGTAGGTCAGCGGGGACCAAGGCAAAAACTGAGCTGGGATCAGCACATTGGCTCTAATATACTGCTTAAATATGAGCTCAGCAGGTCCCGGAGCAGGTTTGATTAAATCAGGGTCCATCGAGAACCTGCGTTTTCACCCAAATCTGATTTCCTTCCCTCCGACTCGTGCTTTCTCCTGCATCGTCCGGGCAAGAAAACCACCGAGATGATGATCTCAGACCTCATTCCTAAACATAACTCCTCAAAAAAGAGGTTGCGCTTGAATCTCGGAGGGAGGACGGAGAAGATATATGATAGAAATGATGTCGGTGGATCTCACTCGATTCTTATTTTCCGGTGAAGCTGCTAAAATGAGGAATAACAGATTTGCTAAATTCATCAGAGCTTTGAACGTATTTACACTTTAATACCAAAGATGCTGTTTCTTGTTACATAAAACCCTTCTTTGAGACTAACGGTACTGTCAGGATTGACAGAAATGGTTTTAAATGGCAATTTAGGAGAACTTAAGGTCAGGGGTCGTCAAACAAGTGATGGACATTAATTGCTTTGCCGGCCATTAGAAAGAACATTACAAACTGTCTTCAATGAAGCTGTCGCTCAGAAGCTATTTACAGTGTTTTACTGAACATGATCAAAGCCGAGCGAGCTGTCTTCACCCACACAGCGTAACACACAACGACTTTGTGTACACAAACACACACACCGTTTTGTTCTGGGCACCAATGTTGTACTGTTTGTGTTTTACATTTATGCATTTAGCAGAGGCTTTTATCTACATTCATTTAGACATTTTTCAACGCTTGTGAACCCCACGGTGTTTGATGACACAATGTTCTTGAGATACGTAAAAAGAGATGAGAAAGAAAATGCATACTGTAGGAATAAGTAAAGGAAGTAAACAAGAAAATAGTCAATAAAGGATATAAAGTAGAAAGGCAAGATAGGCTTCCAAACGTTGACATTTAGAAACAATGAAAATAAAAACTGACCTTATTTAGATTCCAGGTCCACATGACGTCGTTTGACAATTGTTGTTGTCTTGAGTTTTAGTTATATAAATAAAATAGTTGAGCTTCGTGTTATTTACATTTACTTTAAGATGCCCGGCCAAACCACTTGGTACCTGTTAATGAGTGGCAGGTGGGTTAAAGGGGAGGGGCTTGAATTAAAGGGCGTCCGTACGCAAACAACAAAAGAAAACAAATAATTCAAAGGAAAAATTGAAAATGATGAAAGTCAATGCACTTTGCATAAGGTGCTACTTGTAAAATGGACATTAGCTTGTTCTCCAAGCTTAAGTTAAAGGAGCAAACATAAGTCAAATATAAGTGAGTGGAATAAAGTTACAAAATTGCACATTATTCATATGATGTGTGAGTCTGAAGTTCTGATTAATAGCAATGGAGAAAAAATTGTTTTGTGGTCCTTGTTCTCATAAACATTTGGAGTCAATTTTTGTAAATGTGCGTATAATGTAGTTCTAAATATCATCAAAAAGGCACAAAAATGGGATTTCACACTTATTGCGCACCTGTGCATGTTATGAAAATGAGTTTTTTATAATCAAAATGTAATAACGTCCTCTGAAGCAACTTTCCTGCTGATGTAACCAAGGCAGAACAATATTAACCAATAAAATCACAGCAAAACATTGCACAACCCAATACAACCCTGGGCGGTGTTCCAGAAAGCAGGTTGTGTGACAAACCCGGGTTAGTTAGCTGATAACCTCGACTTTCGGTTCGGAAAACAGAGGTAACTTTGTTGCTCCGGAGCAGGTTATGTTCCAAGGTTAGTTCATTTTCAGGAAATGTTACTAAGCTTCAAAGGTTGCGTGCGCTTTTGATAAACGGATTACAAGTAATATGTTATAATTTTACAGTATTGCGGTTCCCACCCAATTGCGATTGAGCATTCACAACTGATTTTATGCTTTTTAACCCATTTAAAACATATCTTTAGTAAAATATTGCGAGATGTTCTTGATAAATGTAAGGTTTTATGTGAATACTTTGTATACTGTACATACTTTTGATAAGGTTTATTACTGCAAGGTTTATTATGAAACCTCCAAATATTATTAGATGCATAAATAGTATGTTAATATTAACAATTTATTAAGCATTTGGATCTCATTTCTCTTCCCCACTTATACGCATATTTGATGCATCTCAGGGCACTTGTGTATATATACCTTTTCAACGCATGACATATTGGACATGCGACCGGGCCTTACATTTTAAACCTCTACCTCTGACTTTCATCCTCCGCAAATGAATAATCATACATGGTGTAGTGTACTGCAAAGCATCACACACGTTTATCCAAAAGTATAACAACTGTAGCAGTTTCCACACTTTAAAGCGTCTCCATCAATACGACTACATCAGCAACTGTTGCAAATAAAGCTGATACGACGCAAAGTCAGTTTTCGGAAAACCGAATGAACATAGATTTTTTAAAGCAACCAAAAAAAGAGGTTAGCAATGTGATCAAATACACAAACACAACACAATTTTGGGAAAATACAATAGTAGAGAGGTTAAAATGACAAGTTACAAACGTCTCGACAGATATGCACTATGGCAACAAAGATGTTGAGTCTAAAAATAGTAGGCCTACCTATATTTAAACTATTTTTATATTTAATGAAATCATTCATTTGATAGATTGTTGTTAAATAACACACCATCTGGACAGTAGCTATGTCAACTTTTCTTAAAGGAACAGTTCATCCAAAAAAGTCCACTGCACTTTTAAAGTTAGTTTTATGCCCATCTGGGGGCTGTGTTATATAAACCTGCAAAACTCAGATGAGCTCGCATAAGCAGCCAGTCGACACTTGGCCTGCAGGTGAAGTTATAACACTGAAGCAATGGAGACTTCAACGTGATGCAGTTAGTGTGTAAAATGAGGAAGATGCTATGAGTTCAATTACATTGAGGCAAGAGCCAGATGGGGTGCATGCAAGCAGAAATTTGCAATGAAGTAGAACTCTTCTAGTTTCTGCGCGTCAAAAACACCTGGTGGATTAAAAAACACCGTATTCAAACGGATCCGAGTAAAAACTGGTGACGTTCTTCATAAATCAGATTGCCTCGTCTCGTGGGAAATGAGGTCTTCTAGTGTCTGTAGTGGTTTGGTCTGCGAATACCTGCACAACACATTTGCCAAAGGATGAACGCACGCGACTCAACAGCGATGCCTGGTGGTTAAAGGAGGAACTGCAGGGAATCTTTCACTATCCTTGATCAGTATCAAAGACAGGATGATTAGGAACAGTTCTAAGGGACTAGTATTATATTTATATAAAGCACTATTATATTTTTAGGTAAAATAAAGCGCTAATTCAATGGCCTAGAACTGTATGTCTGTGTATAAATAATACCCAACTTAAGTAGAACTTCCTGTTTTTTTTTAAACTACACAAACGTTTAAGCAAAACGCAATCAACAGAACATTACAGAATAAATATTAAAAATATAATCAAGATTTGATCATATGTAAGAGTTACAAAAAAAAAATGACACCGGACCTTTAATTGACAATTACAGCCTGTTGTGGACGTTTACATGTGTATTGTAAAATATTTAGGAAGTCGCTGGTCTCAAAAACAAATATGTAAAGAATGTGATATGAGCAATAGACAACATTTAAATCACTGATGTCAATAGTTAGAAACCTTTACACTACACTTAATGGGTATACTACCGACCCATTCAAACCTATTTAATAGTTTAACACGGGACATTAAATGATGCTTCTGCTTTTTAAGATATAAACAATCTGCTTATGGCGGTTTGAAATGAGTGTCAGCTCTGAAAACAGGTAGGAAGTGACATCATACTCTAAAAGGGCCGTTGTACTGAAACCGCAGTTTCACACAACATTCGCTGAACTTCTAGGTTTTCTTCATAGGGAGCTGTGCAAGCATATATTGAAGGTGTACACAAAAACATGACGCTTTTAAAACCAGCAGATATTTGCTTCCGAAACAAGTCTGTTTTTCATACGTCAAAACCTGCACTTGTCAAAAGCAAAACTTTAAATTGAAAACCTGTCAAATGCACAGGTCATAATTTACACAACAAAAGTGCATACGCATTTTAAACCTTAGGCTTACAATATTTTTTTATTCATGTCTAATACTGACATTGATTTGACATGTTGGCAAATACCAACATTGGTCAAAAAGCATTCGATTTTTCAGTATTTTCTGAACAAAGCTCCAATGAAATTCAAATAAACAAACAATTTAGATAAGCAATTTTCATGGATGTTTATTAGACAATCCAACATCTCATCCATACAGACTCTAATACTATAATGAACTGTGGCATTCCAAATAAAATCTTAAAAACAGAAAGAATGGCCAATTTCATACAGCTCCAAGGGTGAGAACGCAAACATTTAGGCACGACCTTTGGTATCTGGAGGTTATAACAGCACAACAAAACATTTTAAGTGGGAGACCAAAAGTTCACGGAGTCTAGCTCACATCTCAAGTGTTCTGAGGGAATTCATCCTCCTCTCCAGCTCGACCCAAACCCTTAAAATGGTCCCGAACTCTTAAGGAACAAGAAATTGGCTTGTCAATTCATACCCGCCCATAAAGGAGACAGGAACAAAACTAATAAAGTCAAATACTGATACAGCAGGGAAAGATTTCCCCATTGCAGATCAGAGGACACAGAACAGATATACAACCCGCTAAAATCTCAATCGTACAGTTAAGGCTCGACGTACACCGCGATGAACAGATCAGATCAGCTGAGGAGACCGGGACCGTTCAAATCTGGTACACAATGAAATAAATTCACAACGCTTTCTTGTCGGATTCCAATAAAACCACCACTTTAAAGGGTCGATAAAGCGACAATAAAATGTTAAAAAGACAAAACGGTTACTATGCAAAATAACCCTCCGCACGTTGAGGTCATCAGTTCAGCATTCTATCAGATGATAACGACATAAAATATATCACTACAGTATGTTAAATATACAAGTAGAGTGGAGTAGTGGAATCCGTGAACAGGCAATTCGTGTTACAATAAACATGACATTTCTGCAATAAACCTTCAAAGTTTTTGCGTTATTTGACTATACTTTTTTTTTTCACTTCTGAGGACCTCCAAACCTGAGCATTCATGAAATATATTCAGACATAGATATATCGATACAAATAATAGTGAACAGATATCCGCACTTTCCTTTTGTAAACAGTCACACGTTTCTTTTTTCATCCCTTTGATTAACGGAAAAAAGTGAATCAAGCATAAAAAACGAACATGTACATTTTCACTTCACATTGCGTCTTACAGTCTAAAACAGATTGGAATCGCTGGAGGCGTTTCACGATCCGCTCTACATCTTATTAAAAGCAATAAAATCGTAAATACACTCTATTGTACTTAACACAACCTTCACTTTGTTTTTTTAGTTTTTAAATTCACCTATAAACATGATTAACTCAAAAAGTGACTATGACATGACAGACAAGTGATTCTTGCATAAAATGAGCTAAAAAACAAAATCGCATGTTTGAGGTTTTAGGTAACACGTTTGATTTCTTCGCACGGTTAGAAGTTGTGTGCATTTAATAGGGAATCGAGCATATTAAAAGTGTCTTCGTAATCCATGTGTGGACCGTTATTTATTAAAGCAGCATTGCCCTCAGAACTCTGCCCCTCACCTGGCCTCCTGTCAATCTTTGTCAAGTGGGCGTGGCCTAGCGCTTGATTGACAGGCGCAGAAGAGGAGTGGCTCTTGGAAGATCTGTGAGTTTTGGATGAATGGTGGTGGTGGTGATGGTGGTGGTGGTGGTGGCTACCGTGCGACGAGTCGCTTCGCGATTTGTGCGAGGAATGCTCGCGGTGTTTCTCGCGGCTGGAGCGTGGACTGTGTCGACCCTTGCTGCTTTCGGACGAAACCTTGATCTTCATCTTCAGCTCCTCCTGACTGGCCAAACCGTTTTCTGCCGAGTCAGGGTGACGACGCTTGAGTGACCCGCTCTTCGCCGGTCGCTCTTGTACTTGAGAATACTTTACCCTGGACGATGAGGCATCTGACGACAAATGGCCGTGCTTCCGATGCGGTTCACCGTCGTCTTCATGTCGCCGTTTCTGTTCTAATTCAGCCGCGTGCTTTTCTCTGTATTTCTCTAGAGTGAGTTTCTGCGGGGCGAGGGCTGCCGCGGCATGTCCGTGTTTGCTCACTGGCGCCCCCTGGAGCGCCAAGAAAGCATCAGTGCTCTGGGCGATCGGTGCGGGAAAGCTAAAAGAGGAACTCTGCAGGGTTGACAGGCCATTGAGAGTCATCAATCCCGTGTCCAATGGGAAGGAGGTGGACGGTTCAGAATACACACCTCCGAGGTCGCACATGCTCGCCATCAATGAGTCCTGGTTCAGAGAAGGCACCTGAAAGGAACCGTCCATTGATTGGTTGTCGAGTTTTGGCTTCTTGGCAGCTTGATTGGCCTAAAACAAGAAGTTTTTTTTGTTTGCAAAAACGTGTGAGGTACGAACTACATCTGCTGTGAGGCTTTAGTTCGGCTGGCTGGCTAACTTACCCTCCAGTTACGAATCCTTTTAAGTTTGCTTGGCGTCTTTTCGAGGATCTGAAGAAACTCATTTGTCAGGTCTACAAGAACAAACAAATCTTTAATATAATGCAATCTATCCAAGACTAATTAGAATATAAAACAAAAGACATGACTGACCATCAAGCAGTTGTAGTGTCACGGTCCGGTCCACATATTCCCACCAATGTTTTCCGTCCGAAGAGACCGGAATCTCCCAGTTGGACCATTTGCACGCCAGGTGAATGCAGACACAGGCCACCACTGTGGGTTTGTGTTGCAGGCAGAAGGTGGTCAGGTGAAGACTGCAAGATACAGAAAACATAATAGAAACATTCGATTACAAACAATGTGCGTCTTGATGATGCTAAATCCTGGCTCTCTAGTAATGTACTTTTTTTTTAACTCTGATAAAACTTAAGTCATAGTTTCCTAGTCCCGCTGAACATTGTACCATCAACCAGCAGAACCTAGAGTTTCGAACCCCCTCTATCTCTTCCCAAGTTCGAAATCTGGGTGTGGTATCTGATAACTGCTTGAAATTTAATAAACATTGGCACTGTTGTAGGCTCTAGTTTTTTCTATCTTCGCTCTCTTTCGAAAGTCGAGTCATTTCTCCCTGAACTCTCTTTAGAGGTTGCGATACATGCCTTTATCACGTGTAATGTCCTTTACTTTGGCATACCAAAATTTCAAATCTCACGTCTACAAATAGTCCAAAACAAAGCAGCTGCCAGATTTTTTAAAGGGATCCAAGAAATTCGATGATGTCACTCCTCTCCTGAAATTGCTACTAATTGTCTACAAATCATTAAAGGTGCCATGAATAAAGAAATCTATTTTAACCCAAGAATGTGTCATTTAAAAACCCAACGGCACCAGATCCTGGAATTTATCTATCATTGACAGCTTGAACACCGCCTCCACAGAAGAATATCAAGGACTACTTCTCTAGTTCCGCCAACTGGTTCGCGAAATACTTTAGCCATAAACGCTAAGTACACATAACTGCATTTGTGATGATTGACCAACTGGTAACAATACATATTTTTCAGCTAAAGATTTGTTTTGACCATCAGTTTAAATTTAACTACCGCTGATACATGCAGTGCTGTGTTTATGGTCGGAAAGCTGCATCACACAACACTCATGCCATGTTCGTTATTACTAAGCACTTTTGTTTGGTATTAGATCGAAAAGCCTTGGCACTAAGGTCTTTATAAATGGTCTTTTTCAGATTTAGAGATTTTTAGTCTTATAAAATAAAAAACTATTTGCATTTTAAGTTTATTTTCATCTTAACTTTATGGCACAGTACAGTCTTTTTGAACTGTTATCCAATCATAGCAGTTACTTCCTAGTATTCAATGCTTTTTACTTTTATACTTCCTAATCATCATAGTCTTTATTATTGTTTTAATTTGCATATACGTTTAGATTTTTTTATTGCCAATTTTAAAGAAATTTGGTTAGCCTGATCCATGCTTAAAGGGGCTCTATAAATAAACTTGATGTGCAAATGATTCCTCTTGACCCTAAACCATCAAACACAAATAAAATGGAGTCACTTGAGAACATTCAAAGTTCTTTGGTTCATCTTTAAAATCTGGGTGTTGTTTCGTGATCGTTTCGAGGCTGGTCACGATCCGCTTTGGGGTATGTCAAGCTAGATTTGTCTTGTCTGGGGGCTGTAAAACAAAACTGAGGGCAATGCATGAAACTGATTGATAGCGAGTGCAAAGGAATCACCTTTTGGTTCTTGTGTAACGAACGAATAGGTTCTGCCAAATGTTGAACTGCAAATAATTACTCAATGGGCCCAACACACTATCAAATTTTTCTCTCAACAAGAATTCAGGCTGCTTACACAAAGGTTGCAGACTGGAGCCCAAAACGACTCAAAACTCAGAATACAAGATACTTTGTTCTAGTTTTCCCAGCGTGCACTGGGGGCTCATCCCTGAACTGAGCGTCCTGCAAGTAGCTATGGGTAAAAAGCAATTTAATCACGGAAAACTGACAATAAATAACAATATGTTTTACTTAAAAAATCCACTTCTCATGACATTACTGAATCCACACTTAAAAACCAGCAAAAATCGCTTATCTGCCAACTTATTCATTTACAGAAAAATCGCAAACCTAACATATAGATTACATTAAAGCCTTATAAAAACAACAAAAGCCCGCTTTGGTACTTACCGTGACGATCTCTAAGTTTACCCCTTTGAACCCTGAGCTGTTATTCAGGCTACCAATTGAGTTATTCACCTATGCACTCTCAATCAAGATATAGCTAATAGCACCTCTACACCCCAGGCTGTGCATTCAACCTTCCGTGCCAACAGCAAGCCCCCCGTACATTACACCGCACAGCGCCGGGCGGCCCGAGCGCCCCGGCCCAAAGCGGGCGGGACGTCCGCGCCCATGCGCGAGAGGGCGTTGGACACAGGAAGGAGAACCCTGCAGAACAGGAAGTCATAGGGTGCCGTGACAGTGCAACAAATAGGGGTCAGGGTAACAACCTGTTGGTAGCCATGAAATAGGATGTCTGGGCCAAGTCCTTGCTTGCTGCGAACAAAAAAGCAAACGGACATCAGATTAGCTTTGATGACTACGGGGAAGTTCACATGTCAAACGGTTTGCCTTTTGGGTGGGTTGGCGCGAATAATACAAAGCGTCACAGACGCCGTTATAGAAATGGAAACGAGCAGATGTATCTTAAACAGAGCATTTAAAAAGATGGTAAAGGTTGCGTTTGAGTTTCAACGGTGTTAGTGGTTGTTCACGGTACGGAAATGAGTCAACATTAGAAGGATGTACCTCGCACTAGCTGGGAACATCTCACCACATCTGTGTGTGGATGCTCTATCGTTATTTCGAATCCTGAAACAAAAAGTACCAGTTAGAGGACGTATGCAAAAAATACACAAACCAAGGGGAGTTTAAATATTGGAAGTATTGGACATGCAAAGCGACCTCAGACGAATGACGTGTGGGCCTGTGCGTGAACTCACCGAGCGTCTGCAGGACGATGGTCTCCAACAGCACCAACTCTTGGGCTTGCTGGAGGTACGCCTGCAGTTCAACACACAATCACATTTGATAAATCTGCTCTTATCACTAAGATGTGAAACATTGCCTGGTTCACATCCTCCATGCTCTTTATCAGAAAAACAACATTGCCCACCATGCACTGAACACACTCACATTGCTCTTAGTATCCAGTGGAGGGTCATTGGGGTTCAGACAAGCATGCGCTACTTTAATGACGTGTTCAAGTTTCCTCGGCTGCTCCTCCACTTTAGCAGCCAAAAACAGTGTAGTGGGAGAGATAATCTGTTTTCAACAAGGAAAAAAAGAGATTAAAAACAACACAGCAATGGATTTGCGCATCATATCACACCGAATCGAGGTGTCATACTCACATTTCTATGGAATTTTGTAAAAGAATTAAGAATGTAGAATCTGTGCATATAGACGATCGCCGTGTTGATTGTAAGTTGGGACCTGTGCACTTATGTCAAGGAAGCAAAACCCTCAAAAGAACACATGGCACACGCACATACATAGCATGGGTCATAAATATGAAGACAATCAAAAACGCTGCATTACATAATAAACTACATTTAAAACCACAAGACCCTTTATGAACATCATTGAATATAGAAATGTAACGTTAATTTACAAAGCATATGAATAGAACATCTAGCTGATAATCTACACTATACCCAGATCCCTTAAAACGCCCAATAGACAAGCAACAGTACGATTATTATATAATAATTAGCCTATATAATACAAAGTATAATCATTCTTACCATTACAAACACTTTTCAAACACAATTTTCGCTTAAACAAGAAACAATGACATGCCATCGCCTACTATCGGTTACCGCGTATATACTGTCCTCAATTTAAACCTTTAAACACGCATTTAATATTGTAATCTTATGAAACATAGGTGACCATTTTGCTTTTTCACAGCGTAAAATGTCACATTTTGTGAGCCACATTTCACACCTGAAGAAAAGAAGCAGCGTGCTAACCACGCTAACGGCTAACGCCGTTCGGTCGTTATTGTTTTTGTGAAGGATACACGTTTAATCTCTGTCCCATGTCCTGAACGAGATTGGCGGCTTGCTGTCGGTACGAGAGCTCCCGGTCGGGCTCGACTCCGCAGCGGCGGGACGGCGTGTTTTCGAGCTGTTCTCGGGTGAAGAGCCATTTACTACCGACCCGCTGCACCGCCGCCATCATCCCACCCGCTTCCGCCCGCACCGCGCTGAACATGATGTCGAGACTGCGACGCCGAGCGCTGCGGCGACTCCTGCTGTATGGAGGCGGTACTGCAGCGCGGTGTGTAGCGCGAATACTACACTGCATGCGGACGCGGCTCTGCTTATAGACAAATGTAAACTGGAATAGACCTTTACTTATTTAAGGTTACGTCCAAAATACCGCGTCGTTTGGACACTAGGTGGCGCTATAACAGTTAAACTGGCTAAATGTACTCGTCTTTTGGAGCGCGTAAACATTTGTGTGTCACGTGACATTTGACATATACCCCGAACGATTTACATCATATGATATCGCACCTCATCCTGAACAACTTAGCCTTATTATTTTATTATTTATTAAAAATGTATGCTTGCACCGAATTGTGTATTATTGCTATATACGAAGAGTTTGGTTCCAAATAAAATAAATCAAAAATCCCGTTTTTTTATTTCGCATTCCAATGAATATCAATCAAACTGCATTTGGTTTGTAATGATTCGAGCCATAATAACTCAAAAATAACGATCACAATTAAAAACATGTTAACATAATAAAAAACATTGTTTTTGAAAAACATCACTTTGGAACCAAACTCTTTTTAACTTTATTTAATTTTGGACTACAAACAATATGACTTTTTTTGTAAATATTTGCACTATTGTAGTGCAAATGCGTTAGAGTACAAATGGTCTTTGTCACAGATCTCGTAGTGTGCAGTGAAGAGTTGTTCATTTGTTTCACGCGAGATGGCACCATGTGCCTCTTCTTTAAAAAGCATCTTTAATGTTTACGCACGCAAATACAACTACACTGGCATATATACAAGATCACATGTGTCCTCTCCGTGACCCTTTTGATTCTTTCATTCTTATTTAATTATAGTGTGCAAACCACCTAAAAATAATCGTATATTTAAACCGATCCACTTTTAAAGTGGCCAAAAATAACAGTGCCTTTTCCACATGTGTGTTCCTTTTAATTCCTGCCTGCCTGACTTTGTTCTTTGTTTTTAAACTACTGTTTGCTTTATTCAAAGTGATGCTTGTTTGCCGAGCAAACGTCACCTGCACGCCCAAAAGACAATCGTGCAACTTTGGAACGCTCCGGTTTGCTTTTATAATATCATGTAAAGGTTTGTCACCACTTACACGAATGTGTCTCGTAGTTGTTGTCACGTCGAAGTATAATTTGCTGCCAATGTGTACGTGCAGGTTTCATAGGTGTGTGTTTTAATTAGAGCCCGTGCGCAACTGAGGTCTCGGTGATGCGCTGAACGCGCCGCGCCAGCAGTGCTTCTCTCCTCCGCGCGCGCGCGCCTCTCCTCGCGTCCAGGTGTCACATTCTTCGGATGCTTCTCATCATTTGAGCCCGAGACCGAATCACCATGACGGACTCCTCTTCTGCCGCTGACCCCACTTCTGATCCCGTGGATCCCGGCCCCGGTGCTGGTTCCGTTCCGTTTCCAGCGGTTGAACCGGCGACGACTCCTGCAAACGGACAGCAGCCGAACCCAGCGGATACTTTCAGCATGGAGCAGCAGATGAAAATGGGCGAAACGGACGATCACGGTACGAGCAAGTTTGTGTTAAGAAATCTTGAATGTAGACTTTATATGCATGCCAAAACGCACCTTTTTCTGTATGTATAGGGGAGACGGGGTAAGTTGTCACGCCTTTTACTTTTATTTATCTATTTTTTAAAGATGGGTTTGTTTTAAAATGTCATTTTTTTGTAGAGGTACACACATTTGTAATATATAAACTATATTGGACATTGGCAACGTCATTGGCCATGGCTACGGGGCATGTTGTCATAATAGGTCCTCTTATCATGCATTTATAATATTTTAAGGGCTTTCATGAAACACCAAACTCTCAACATAAGTCGACTTATAAAAATATCAAATGTTCTTATAGAAATGAAATTGAATCGTGGAAAAATACAACATTAACATACAAAAAAGCATTTGTGCCATTGGACTTTTGACTTGTGGCAACTCCAGTGTCCCTCTTTAAGAGTAAATCTCATTTAAAATGATAATAAAAATAACGTATGTTATGAATCACATTTGATTTTTTTAGAAACGACACGAAAAGTTGGCCTACCAACACATAAGAGGCTCTCAATATACACGTAATCTAAAGACCGTCAGTAAACATTACGTAATTTCCCTCGACAGGTCTCCTGGAGAGCAGCATGCGTCTGAAACCCCACGAGGCTCAGAGCTACAGAAAAAAGGCATTATGGGTATCCTGGGTCTCCATTGTGGTGACTTCGATCCTTGCCATCGCTGCGTTCAGTAAGTGTTCAGCCCATCAGGTCTAGACAACCTCTTGTGTGATGTCATATCCTGTGTTTAAGATGAGCTGTTTACAAGTCGACAATTCACAGAAAAGTGCTGTGCATGTGTTTGTGAAATTAGAGGGATATGAAGAACACGCGACTTAATGTCACAGGTGTGTGTAGTTTGGTTCAATGCCACTGACCTGATTCACAAAATCGAGTCTGACTGGTTTCTTTACGGCTGTCCTGCAAAATAATGTTCAAAATCATCACTGAAACAAAGGAAACACACAGATGAGACCATGAATAACAGTACCTGAAAAATCCTACAAAAGTGTAGATGATATCTTGGCCAATAAACAAGACGTTGTTTTCAGTAAAATGTGCATAATGGTTTGGTTCCAGACCACACTGGATCCAGATCCAGTCCACGGGGTTTAATCTCAGTCCAGCTGGTTTTGAGCTAACAAAAGCCACAGCAAAGATGGATTTGATCTGTGATTTCGAAAGGAATGCTGTTCTTTACTTGGAGCGCCGTCTCCCTGGAACGAAATGACTCACCTTACACTTCCAGAGTTGGATGGGGACGCTGGGACTCACGTTGCCAAGATGTGAAGATTCTGTCACGTAGCAACACAAGATCAGTTTCTGACGGAGCGATGCTGTCATTTAGACGTCTAGAATAGTGAGTTTTTAGCACTGAATAAATTGAACGATTGCAAATAGTTGGTGAGAAAATGATCATTTTGTAGCGTTTTTAGTCATTTGACTAAAGGCACAGTTCATCCAAGAATGAAAATTCTTTCATCTTCTTCACATCATCACTTTATTTCTTCTGCAAAGAAAGTAAATCGATGATGGAGAATGATTCTATTTGGCAAGCATGAATTCAAACGGGGTCAGTATGGGTTTTGAGTAGATCAAATCAGTATTTGACTGTTGGATTAAAGTTTTAACCGAATCTGAATTGGCCCAGAGGAACCGTCAGATCGGTTATCCAGGGTTGATCTCTGTTAGATTATGTTTGCCATTCTCTTTGTGAGTTTCAGTACCTGAAGTGTAAGTAGGATGTCTTCTTTTTTATTAACGTCTGCCTGTCATCCCGCAGGGACAGATCTGCGTCGATTTCTCCTCCATGTGTGTGATTTGGCAGGGAGCATAGATTGTATGTGTGTGAGGCGTGCGTTTTAAGAAACAGTTCAACTGCTAATAAAGATTCTGCAATCTCACTTTAGAGTAAATATTTAATAATATCTTGGACGCTGGCTTATTTTTAATGGAAGTATATGGGGACTGGGGTTTTCAAACTGCAAAAGAAACTAAAAGTACTATAAAATCTCTCCATCGTATCGGTCAAGTCAAACACAGAACCCTTGTTAGCAATGATGTTTGGTCAGAGGACACGCAGGATCAATAAAGTTGATGCCAGTCCCCGTTTACTTTCATTATGTGCAAGATGTTGGCTGTCAAACACCGAAACGACCAAAAAAAAAACAACCATCAAATCAAACACAGAACAGCATCAACAATGTTTGGTCAAGAACCAATAAAGCTGGGACCAATATGCCATATTTACTTAATAGCTTCAGTCACCAATTCATTTCATCGTATGCAAATTGTTGGCCAACAAAAATACCATTAAGGTCCCATGTTGTACCTATCAGATCAAACACAAAATGCTTGACGTCAATAATGTTTGTTCGAGAACCAATGAAATTTGTCATATGGGGCCAATATTCCATATTTACAGGACTTAATAGTGCCAATCCCCATTTACTTCCATTGTATACAAAATGTTGACCAGCTGTTGAACAGCAAAATGAACAAAACATTCAAATAAAGTCATTCGTTCTACCTCTCAAATGAAAAACAGAACCCTTGTTAGCAATGACGTTTGTTCAGTAGACACACAGGATCAATAAAGTTAATGGATCATTATATGCAAGATGTCGGCTAACTGTCGAACACTCAAATGGACAAAAATACAAACTATCAAACACAATCCCTTGGCATCAATGATGTTTGGTCAAGATCCAATCAAATTTGTGTCACATTGGGCCAATAAGCCGTATTTACTTACTACCTCCAGTCCCCATTAACTTTCATTATATGCAAGATGTTGGCTAAATGTCGAACACCCAAAAGGGACAAAAGTTCTATGAAATAAACCAAACACAGAACCCTTGACGTCAATGATGTTTGGTCAAGAACCAATGAAATTTGTCTCATATGGGGCCAATATGCCATATTTACTTACTACCTCCAGTCCCCATTTACTTTCATTATATGCAAGATGTTGACTAACTGTCGAACACCCAAAAGGGACAAATATTCTATGAACTAAACCAAACACAGAACCCTTGACGTCAATGATGTTTGGTCAAGAACCAATGAAATTTGTCTCATATGGGGCCAATATGCTGTACTTACTATCATTATATTGCAAAATGTTAGCCTTTGTTGGTCCTTTGTTGTATCTATCAAATCACACTTGGTGTTAATAATATTTGGTCACATGACACACAAGAATTAATAAAGTCGGTGCCATATTTACTCAACAGCTCCAGTCCCCATCTACTTTAAATGTATGCTAAACGTTGACTAGGGTATTATAAGAATAGCAAAGAAAATCATAAAAGATATCAAGTTACACAGGTTTGGAACAATTGGAGGGTAAATGACAAGACTGTATTTTTTAGGTGCACTGTTCCTTTAAGACAGAAAGCAAGAGAATGCACTTGAAGCCTAATGAAGGAATGAAGGAGAAGAAAGAAAGCAGAAAGGATGGTCTAATATATGACAGACTGTGAGAGCTAAATTCCCAGATGTCTCGCAACTTCCAGTGCAGCCAATTAACAAGCTCTCAGCGACAGAGTGTCTGCTGTATCACGCACGCACGCACGCACGCATGCACACTCGCACGCACACACACACACACACACACACGTGAGAGGAGCTTGCATACCTCCAAACCTAATAAACACGCCCTGAAATTGAATTTTCCCTGTTGCAGGAATCAAGACCTATTTGACACTTTCAGCGAAATGCGTTTAAATCTTCGTTCTTGAAGAAAGCATCGACTTGAAGAAAACTACATTTGTGTCTGGACGAGTGAGAGAGAAAGAAATGTAAATTTCACATTGGCGAGGATAGGTCACAGATATAAGGGGGGTACTTCACTCTATTACTAATGCATGCAGCTCTACCAGCATCTAAAAGCCAGCATGCCAACTCCCACAGAGGGCGGTCTAAATATAGAACCTGCAAGATAGATAGACAGAAAGATGGAAGTGCAGGGGTGAGCTGGCCTCTCTGCACCTTCTCTGGTATTTAAACATCTAAACGGTCAACGACGTTGTGAGGTGAACAGCGCAGAAAAGGGAAAAAGTCACAGCCTGGTGGATTTATAAATATTGTGGAAAACAGATGAAGGAACGGGTGGTCAGGGTTGCCAGATTTGCAGATTTTACAAAACCAGCTTATGGGTCTATCAAAACCAACCCAATGATCCCTAATGACAAGACTCAAAATATGTGACTGACATATGTAAAATAGATATCATCGCTGTACTTCCGAAACCTGGGATGGTTGCAGTTTTTCATGAATTTTCTTTATGATAACATACATGTACTGTGTTGTCGAAGTTGACAAGAACCTTTAAATACGTTTACACACGTATATATGTGCAAAACCCAGTGACAAACATAAAGGGTGACTAATAAGATGACAAAAAAAGAAAGTAGCTCAATTGTGCGTCAAAAGCGTGGACCTGGCAACCGAAATCTCTCTATATACATAATTGATTCGTTTTATGAGCTCAAACAGTTCATCATTAGTGATCTGATAACATCTCATTATAATCAAGACCCGTAAAGAGTCTTTAATGCTTTATGCTCATTCATTAGTTTTAATATATTGATATTAATGTGATTGTACAGTAGTATATTGAATTCACATGACTGCAGGATAGTGAGATGGCAGAAAATGCCTTCAAACTGATAAGAACATGCAAATGTATTCAGCAGTTGTGCCACAGAAACTAGATCACATTCCCTGTTTTGGTTCGACTGTGTGTGTGTGTGTGTGTGTGTGTGTGTGTGTGTGCGTGCGTGTGTGGCAAAAAGACAGTGTTAAAGGAAAAGTCTTTTTTTCCAGAGCATCTGTTGTGTTGGATTTCAACCTTCTGTGATTCACAGACTCTGCATCTCTGTCTCATTTTCACTAAACTAACACCTACGAAGACGGTAGAAAGCCGTGCCTTTAAAAAAGATCTGAATTTCGGCACGGAATGGCTGTGATTACATTTGACACGCATTACGTTTGCTTTGCTTCTTGAGGTGAAATGTTAAAATTAGTTTCTATTCATAAACTATATCTATACATGAATGATGACATGTGAATACAAATCCGAACAAGCCATGTATTCGTTTACAGTGAAAGCAGCCCATAAGTCGATAAAAATCACAGATTTATCTCATTTATTTCTCATAGACATCAAAGAGAGCATTTTGAAACGTATGCATATGTCCTCTGCGTCTCAGATGTTTCTCCTGAGAAAAAGATTCAGAAATCTCCCAAACATTTCTGTTTGTGTATGTCATTGGATTCAGATGCTGTGAAGCACTTTGGGCAACCCTGCTGTTGTATTAAACTGTGCTATATAAACAAACAAACAAACAAACAAAATGTCTCCATAAGAGTTTGTCTGCAATATTTCAATATTCTATATTTTTGAAGATCTCAACACGGACTCAAACATTTCTCATCAAAGTTCAGATGATTTTACACTTCCACACGCAATTTTAGGAGAAGCATATATGAAACAAGGTTGAAACTTTAAGGAAACACAACTGAGAATTTAATATCACATTTTCAGAGCTATGAATAAGCAACATTTGAGCAATAACCATTTCATCTTAATATAGGGTTGCAAGAACCCTTGCCTATGAATAAACGGATAACACGAGTCTTATAGACGTAACATCAGAAATAACCCTGAATGTTTTTTATAGACACAATTACTCAATAAGTCTTGACGGATAAATCCATTATTACATCTGTTTTAACAGGAAGGCCTTCAAAAAACAGGTTCACTAAATGCCCTCAGGCCGAGATCCTTAAATGAGAATTTATGAGCGTTATACATCACACAGACGACGAAGACGCTTCTCGTTGAATGCTCAGATATTACTTGATGAGGTCATCGAGGAGGAACGTTATTTCAGAAGCTGAGAAAACGATTACATTATGAATAAAACATTCGCCCTTCTTTGTACTAACACGCATTTAAGGATTGCGAGGGAATCATTCACAATAAATCTAGAATATAACCGGATTTGTGTATTGAGGAGAGTCAGTTTTGATTTAAAATGCTTAAAAACACACAAAGTTCAGTTATCGGCAAGTACATAAATATTGCAGTAAAGTAAATGAAAATAAACAAAACGCTGTAGGATTTTGTGTGAAATATCATGTTGATGTCATTTGACAGCACGCATTACGATAAGTACCGGCAGTTTTCAAACAGAGGTGGCGATAGAGAGGCAAACACTACAAGAAGAATGACTTTAATATGTGACGATGCATGTCATAGTCATACATTACTAAACGTCGGTCAGTTTACGTTTTCTCGATAGATCGCAAGACTATCACATTCCACTTTTACGACATAATGCGGTTTTTATGAACCTTATAATTTCGGTGAACAGACCGGGTACCTGCTGTAGTTTCTGCTGACTTCATGCAAATCTGCATACATTTCACTTCCTAAGCAGCACAGAATGGTTTCGGCTGTCCGCAGATACATAACTCACCATAACGTCTTTCTCATTACCCATGATGCTCTGCATGAGGTGCAATTGTTCGGCGGTGAGACAAACGTCTGTAAGATTAAAGACGCGAGGCCTTTTGCACCAAGGAGGGTATTGGTAACGTTTCTAAAATCGCTGAACGTTAAAACACCAACAGCCAATCCAAATCCATGCTTTATAATATTGTTGATCGAGAAAAAGATGCATTCTTGATGGTTTATTATCTGCATGTTGACGTTTTGTCAACCCGTTTGTTAGTTTTAGGCACGAGGGCTTCCAATGCGAGACATCTGGTACGAGACGTCTAAAATAAAGCATTTTTTTGTACTAAAAGGCACAATTTATATTTAGAAACTGCTAAATCTTTAATCTCATGCCTTGGGCAGGCGTATTGTTCATTTATAATGTGTGTGTTTGATTTTGAGTAATGACGTTGCTTTATACATGTGTGTGTGCTTTAGCTTAAGGCTCAGTTTCATATTTTCATAGGATTATTTCGTGCCGACCTTAAACTGTGTACTGTACAGTAAAGTATGGCACACCGATGTAGCATACATTTTAGTCTGAAACAGATCTGCGCGCTCCCGTGAGATTCGGCTGATGGAGGTGGACGCATCTCACATCGCCACACAGTCTCAGGGTAGAGAATTCAGGTGCATTAGAGGTCAATATAAGGTCGATATTTGGATGCGAGCCACGCTAACATCCACACCATGTGCTGACATTACAGTGTGAACGGATGAAATTTGAAGCGGCCACTTTAGCGGCCGGACACCAGACGAACTTATAGTTTTAAAGGGGGGGTGTATATATTGTTTATGTTTATACCCCAGACAAACACTTATCAATATTGATATAAACATGACGCCCTTACCTGAACCCTTACACGACATTTAAGTGTGCTGTAAGTATAGTGCTTTAAAACTAAAAATAACTTAAATAAATGACAAGGTAATAACTTCTAAGGAAAAATATAGAAAGGATACTTTTAATATACTTTAATATATTTTACCGACTACATGCTACGCTTAAAGTATACCTAAAAGTATACTTTATAAACTAAAAAGTGAGCCAATTTAGTCCCATGTTGTATTGAAATTGAATTGACTTACTACAAAAAGTATACTTCAAAGTATACTTACATTTTCCTGAGGTAGAGTAAATAAGATGAACTCAAAGATCTTTTTCTTTTTTTATACATTTCAAATCAAATTGTATTTAATTTGTATCATTATTTAATACATTTCATTTAATATCGTTATTTATCAAATTGAATGAAATATCCTTATTTAACCAATAACCTATTTAACATGTTTATTTAAGATGGTACTTAATATTTAACACATTTTATGTAATGTTGTTATTTGACGGATTTCATTTTATTGCTGTTTAATAAATTCTTATATATCTTGTTATTTTAAATAATTTATTTTAAAGATCTCCTATTCATTATGTATTCTCTATTTGTAAATCATTTTGCTATTTAAATAAACTATGCTTAAATCTTGTGAGTCAATTATACATTATTTATTTACGTTACCCTTAAAATCTGCATTCGACCAGATCTGACAAAGTTTTCTTTCTCTTTCATAGCCGTGTCAATAATGCGACACAGCGCCTCTGCATTTGGGTTTGCAGTAAGTATATATCAAATATATCATTTTAAATATAGCTCACAGCTCTTAGAGCAGTTTTAAAGAAAATTATGTCTTTCCAAAGCTTTGCCGTATCACGTTTGTTTACTTGTTTGTTTGCAGTTTGACGCCACTCTCGACGTCCTCTCTTCCATAATAGTGCTTTGGCGATACAGCAATGCAGCAGCCGTCCATTCGGCACACAGAGAGTACATGTGAGTACACACACAAACAAACACACTTCCTTCAAACGGAGCGAGGCGTGCCAGTGCGGAACGGGCGATAGTTTGTGCCCGGCATGGGATTCTGGGTAGTTTCAGAATCCGGAGCCCATTTAATGTTGTTTCTGAGCAACAAGAT
This sequence comes from Barbatula barbatula, assembly GCF_947034865.1. NCBI lineage: Eukaryota > Metazoa > Chordata > Actinopteri > Cypriniformes > Nemacheilidae > Barbatula > Barbatula barbatula. Next base: position 21,103,574 of record NC_136776.1, read on the forward strand.
AGCGAAAGGGCCAGGCTGATCTTTCACTGTAATGATTTGGTGATTTTGACACGTTTGTCATCCAGAGAGAACATCTGTGGGCGTTTAATAAGGGTAAACAGAAAAATGCGACTAGTAATGGAAAATATACCCGAAATGAAAATGTTATGCTATTATTTATTCACCCTCGTGTAGTTTGTAACCTGTAGGCTGTTTAATTTAGATGGAAAATAAAGATTATTTTGAAGCGTGACTCTCTATCGCCATCTCTGTTTGAAACGTAAAACCGCACATTACTTCACGTACTCACCTTTACCAATGTTGACGCAAACCTCGACTGCGTTTTCTTAAAGACCACCGGGTTGGATAAATTGAAACCATGTACATAGACAGAGGTCCCGCTCCCATGAGAAACAGCCATTGAGGTTTTGTATTCAAAGAACCCTCAGACAGACTCTCTCTGTCCCGCTCTCCTTTATCTCATGAAGGACAGAATGGACCCGGCAAAGGGCGTGAAGTCTTTGTGAAAAGAAAGTATAGAGACACGCAGGACAAAGAGAGATTGAGTTAAAGAAGTGTGCTCACGCTATCCGACTAGACAGCCCGAACACACGAATCCATCTCTAGTGGGTGGCGGCCCCCGAGCGGGAGTCGGCTGGGATGCGGATCGCCGTGGAGACGGATTACATCATTCAGAGGTCGAGAGAGGGCCGCTGTGCTGAAATGAAATATCTACATCATCATATCATTGGAGTGCTACAGGGCCGAAAATAAAAATGTCTTGTGATCATACAACGGAAGTCGATGTAGGTCGATGGTGTTTCGGTTACGGACATTCTTCGAAATATCTTCTTTTGTATTCTGCAGAAGAAAGAACGTATATATTAAAGACCTTAAACACGCACTGTGTACTTAAACAATATCTCGGCACACATCTCTCTGCAGCATCGGCGGAGTTCCTCCACGGCCTGCAAAATAAGACTGGATTAAGTAAATCTTCAAGAATTCAATCTCATAGACACGCTGTTTGTGTCTATGTGTGTTTGCTTTCATTCATTAATCGCCAAACGAAACACAGACTCAACGGATTGAGCGTTAATGCGATCCGTGGCAACGGGCGCGTGAGGAAAGAACTGGAAGCAGATGCTGTTATGCAGATGTCATTAGACAAAGGTCTCGACACTCCTAATAAGATTGAAGTACTAAAACCATCAGAAGATTTTATTTGACTTAACTTCATAAACGTCATTGATGCTTTGAGGGTTCTCATACCCGTGTGTGTGTGTGTGTGTGTGTGTTTTCAGAGCGTGTGTTATTCTCGGGGTGGTGTTTATCCTGTCTGCCCTCACTATTCTGGCGAAAGCCATCCATGATCTCGCCACAAAGCTTCAACCTGAAGTGGTAAGACAACACAGACACAAACACTTTGATTGACTGATTCGGCTTCGATCTCTGAAACATCTCGAGCTGTCAAATTCTCACATTTATTTCCCCATTGGTTTGCTCAGTGCTGGTTTAATATTGACTGTAAATGCTCGTGGAGAAGTCTCGGGGGTGAGCCGCGTCACGTGCAACACCGCATACGTTCTGGGCTGAAATTAACAGGCTCGTGTTAAGCAGCAGACGTGTAAAGTTGACTGAACGCGGTTAAGATGAGGTGCAAAGACACGGGCGAGATTAAAATAGCCTGATATCGCTGTTGCCAGGCAACATCAAGAGGGGAAGAGTTTTCTCGAAACCAGTAACCCCTCAATATTTTGGGCTGTATGGGGTTTTTGAGTTTGGATTGTCTTCGATGTTTCATGTTTCAAAGCTATTTATTTACGTTCATCTTAATGAATTCATTCAACGTGTAGACAGCGTGATCTGGCTTTAAGATAAGAAAATACAACATTGCTTAACAATAAGTTATCACACGTGTAATGTTTATAAGTAACAAATCTCTTCACCTTTAATGACTATATTATGACATCATACTGTATTCATTTGAAAAGTTCCATTGACAGCATTCTGTTAGAATTAGAAGTTTTATTATCATAACATACTGTACAAAAGCAATAAGTTCAAATATGACATCATAGTGTACACTTTTTAAAAGTTCTGTTAGTGTACAGATTTTTTACTTTTTATATTAATCTTTTTTCTTTATTACATTTACATCATAACGTACATATTTAACAAGTTATATTATGACTTCACTTTTAAAAAAAAGTAATAAAATACTTTACGAAGTTCTATGAAAACATCGTACTGTATGAATAAAACACGTTACGAAGTTCTATGAAAACATCGTACCGTATGAATAAAACACGTTACGAAGTTCTATGAAAACATCGTACCGTATGAATAAAACACGTTACGAAGTTCTATGAAAACATCGTACCGTATGAATAAAACACGTTTCGAAGTTCTATGAAAACATCGTACCGTATGAATAAAACACGTTTCGAAGTTCTATGAAAACATCGTACCATATGAATAAAACACGTTACGAAGTTCTATGAAAACACGTACTGTATGAATAAAACACGTTACGAAGTTCTATGAAAACATCGTACCGTATGAATAAAACACGTTACGAAGTTCTATGAAAACATCGTACCATATGAATAAAACACGTTACGAAGTTCTATGAAAACACGTACTGTATGAATAAAACACGTTACGAAGTTCTATGAAAACATCGTACCGTATGAATAAAACTGGTTACGAAGTTCTATGAAAACATCGTACCGTACGAATAAAACACGTTACGAAGTTCTATGAAAACATCGTACCGTATGAATAAAACTGGTTACGAAGTTCTATGAAAACATCGTACCGTATGAATAAAACACGTTACGAAGTTCTATGAAAACATCGTACCGTATGAATAAAACACGTTACGAAGTTTTATGAAAACATCGTACCGTATGAATAAAACACGTTACGAAGTTCTATGAAAACATCGTACCGTATGAATAAAACACGTTACGAAGTTCTATGAAAACATCGTACCGTATGAATAAAACTGGTTACGAAGTTCTATGAAAACATCGTACCCTATGAATAAAACACGTTACGAAGTTCTATGAAAACACGTACTGTATGAAAAAAGTATATTATGACATCATACTGTATGAATTTTAAAAGTTCTATTAACATCATTCTCAAAGAATTCTATGTTTCATTATGACATTTTACAGTATGATTTTAAAAAGATATATTATGATAACATACTGTACAAATGCAATAAGTTCAAATGTGACATAACAGTGTACACATTTTAAAAGTGCTGTTATGACATGACAGTGTACAGATTTATAACATTTTATTTTATTGCATTTTATTTGAATCTCTATTCTTTATTACATTTACATCATAACGTACATATTTAACAAGTTATATTATGACTCCACAGCGTACGAAGTTCTATGAAAACATCATACTGCATGAACGTTAAAAGTTATATTCGGACATCATACTGTACACATTTCTATTTCTATTATGACATCGTAGGCATTTGAAAAGAATCTTCCACGATATCGGTTTCCATGATACGATAAGGTTTCCAAAAGAAAACCTTTTGGAACCTTAGATTTTGGTGAAACAACATTAGGGTGGAAAGGGAAGATGGATGGTCGAATAAAAGGCAGAGAAAGAAAGGGAGCGGGAGGGAGAGAGAGAGAGAGAGAGAGAGAGAGAGAGGCTGTGCTGGTGTTTTAATCAGGACTCTGGAGTCTCTCTGGAGAGTTTTCGCTCCTGTCTCAGCGTGTAAAGCTAGTTTTGGCGCATACAAGCCTAAAAATAGATCCAATATTTCTCCCTCTCTCCCTTCATCTGCTGCTGATGTCAGAAACACTTTGCCCCGCTCTTCTTTTCTCTCTTCTTGTTTTCTCACGTACTCTCTGTCTCTCTCACACTCAGACACGCTCACTTGTTCTGTAATGTATTGTTAACAGGCTGCTCTGAATAGGATGTTTGGGACGAGCCCATTCCGCAGTCCTGTGTGTGTGTGTGCTGGTGAGATAGAAATCCAAACTAAATCAGCCAAATGTCACAAGCAATATGTTCTTATTTATTGAACTAGCAAATCATCAAAATGCCACAGATAATATATATATATGGTTTTAAATAGACACTTTTAGGTGTGTGTGTGCCTGTTTACTACGTCATCGAAGACATTTCAGACAGAGAGCATCTATGGATGATAAATTCGAGGACACAATGTTGCTTTTAACTCATCGGGGTGGGCTCGAGTTGTTCTGCACTTCTTTTCAACTCGCTTTACCTGCCTGAGATCTATCGCAGTGATGTATCCGGTGCTTTGACTGAAAATGATGCTTTGACTGACCCGGTGTTTTGTTTGTGTTGGATGTTATATTTGATGGCGGGACCTTGCAGTGCTGCATTTTGTCATGTGTGCGAGGCGGCGTTGTTTTAATGATAAGCCAAGCCAATTCAACTTGTTTTGGTTCTGCAGCGTCTAGCATGCATCATCTCTGAAGTATGCTAATGTCTCATTTGCATAATATACCAGGATGACCTACCACATTTAACGTAACGATATTCTGGATCCCACAATGCAGTGTGCTCGACTTGACCTTCCATTTCCACTGTGATAAATAACCCAGATGTATTTGCACTATTATGTAGTACTTTATAAGAAGTATGCCGTGTACACTATACCTCCCGGTGCCCCACAATGCAATGCACTCGACCTGTGTTTGTCAGTGTGAAAATGAAGCAGATGCAATATTATTATTTACTACTTTTAAAAGAAGTTGTATGCAAAATAGTATGCAGTATACGGTATTTACCTCAGCATCCCACAATGCATTGGATTTGACTGGATATGAGCCAAGTATTTATATACTATTTAAAAGAATAGTATGTAGTATACAGCACATTCCTAACGGTATCCCACAATGCAATTCGCTCGACTTACCCTTACATTTTGAGCGTGAAATAAACCTGATGTAATTCTCATTAAGTGACCTTTATTTATGACTCATATTTAAAAATAGTAGGCAGTATACTTATCTCACATATTCTACAATGCAACTAGACCTTCCATTTCTAGTGTTATATATGATACACCAGATTCGACTTTCACTATTATTTACTACTTCTACTAGAAAGAAGTATGCAAAAAAGTATATACGTCGCAGTACGCAGTAAGTATAGTACTCTACAGTACAACGCAATGAGCTCAATCTTCCATTTCTAGCGTGATAAATGAAACCAGGTGGATACAAGTATGCAGTACACAGCATATACATAACAGTTTTCAACAAATACAATGCACTCGTCTCAACCTTTCATTTCCAGCCAATGCAAAAAAGTATGCATTAAACAGTATTTACCTCACGGTATCCTACAATGCAATGTCCTCAACCTTCCTTAGTGTGATAAATGTAAAAGATGTGATTTTGTCATTACTACTTCTCCTTAAAAGAAGTATACAAAATAGTATGCAGCATACAGTATTCACCTGACAGTACACTGTAATGAGCTTAACCTTGTGATAAACAATTAAACAAGTATACAAAATTGTGTACTTTTATACTTGACGTTCTATTTCCAGTGTGATGTAATCTTCACTATTATTTCAAATAATAGAATGTAGTACATACCTAACAGGATCCCACAATGCAATGTGCTCGACTTAACCTTAAGTTTTATATTACCTTATAGTTTTATATGTATGACTCGAGCGTTCTTATGAGTATAATAATGTATCTCTCTCTCTCTCTCTCTCTGTTAAGGATGATTTCCTGTACAGCGTGTCTGTTATCAGCGGTGTGGTGTGCACGATTCTGTCCATCTTCAAGTTCATGCTGGGGAAAGTCCTCACCAGCAGGGCTCTCACCACCGATGGTACGTTTCCCCGGAAACCCACTGGGTTACCGTGGTGATGGCCAGCTTGATTTATTATTCACAGTGCCGCGGCAACGTGTCTGGTCTGATTTCACCTTAGCCCCTCCCATTTTGCCATCCAACTGTACGGGTGAGAGAATCTCAGTCACACGCAGAACACAGAGATGAGATCCTGGCATGTACAGTCGGGGAGAAATGTGATGCCGCTGACGGATAGGATACAATTCCTATAGACGCTTTTCAGAGCAACTCCCTAGCAACCACACAGTTATGCCATAGCAACCAATTAAAGGCGCTTTGCATGGGTAGATGCCATACGTTCTCTTTATAATTTAGCGTGAATGTGTCTCAAATTAAACTATTATTACGCATTAAATTCGTAACTATTTTACCAGGTGGCTAATTCGTACAATCTTGATCGTACGATTATTAAAAAAAGATAAATATAATAAAGCCCCACCACTAAATCCCTAATCATACTTGAAAGTATGAATGAGTTTGTACGAATTGACATGAATGAGCCACTCCGTTATATTTTTAGATCGAGAATAAACAATCTGAGATCAGATTAACGTTACCATAATTCACCATGTTTGTCTTAAATTGTATTAAACTCGATGACAACTTTGAAACTACAGTATATGTAACAGAAGTCCCATTGGATGATTTCAGCTGAAGCTATTTAAAAACTCCATTGCATTTCTTATAGTTTGTGGTTGATGTTGGTTTTATTGTGCGTTTGTAGGTTTTAACTCCCTGGTTGGAGCTATAATGGGATTTTCCATCCTTATCAGCGCCGAGGTGTTTAAACACGAGCCCAGCGTCTGGTATCTGGATGCGTCCATCGGCTTTCTCATGGGACTGATCATTCTCGCCTACGGAGTCAAGTAAGAGTCAAATCATTAAGATTCAACAGTTTAACCTCCTTGCCTCTCTGTCGCCACCTCAGTTTGAAACCAAACACTGCAGGTTACCTTACACGCTTATCGTTACGGAGTTAAATTCAAATTTGCAGCAAAATTATAGCTGATAGCTCAACCTTTGTTTAAATATATTTTTTAACGTATGTACTTGCTCAGTGGCCGATTTGTGATTATTTTTAACCAAATAAAGTTATGGATTGCGGCTTCAACTATCCCGCTCGGCCAAATTCGCTTCAATCGTGCTCTCATTCGTGCAAATCTTAGTACTGTAAATACGAAGCCGCCGTAAACTTGTATTGGAATAAATAGGCGTGACTGTATTTACCTTGTTAACCTTTATGTACCTTTGGTGCAACTGTAAATATTCACAGTTAAACATTTGTTAGAGATGCTAAATGTGTATTATTCTGATGGTTCAAGACTCGGTTTGAAGGATAAAAGTGTATTTACTTTACATACTTTTAAATGTCAACCGGACTTTGTACCATGCACTTAAATTATATGAAATAGTCGCATTGGTTTAATCGATTACAACTTCGGTTTATATGTCAGTCGAGCTACTACAAACTTGATTCGGAAAGTTAAATCAAATATAACATATTTTACGTTTAAGTGACTATTTGATTTAAACTTTAAAATATATAAAATATTCTACGTTTTATCTTTCTAACTCAAAGTTTGTAGGTGTAACCAGGGACATGTTGACACAAATAGGCGAAAGGAAAGGTTCACTTTCTTAGCATATGGATGGTTCATTCCCACAAATAAGCTCATGTGTTTCTGGCTTCTTGCTTGACAGCCCAGCTATAGGACTTTACGTGTGCATGTAATCTGGAAAATTTCACCTGCCTGTCCCGCTTTTCCCAAGAGCACACGGTGTTCCATTAACCAGAGGTCCTTTAGTTTAAAGTGACAGGCCGCGTCCTTGAACGCTTGTGAAGATCCATCTGCTCACCGTGAATAAAAACACAACACTGGGTTTTCTCGTACAGTCCATAATACAAGAGCGTCGAAACATCTGGTTTTCCAAAACGAAATGTAATAAAAGTTAAATATTTGTTATTATCCGTGAAACTGAGCTTTTAATGTCTCTCTCACTTCAGGCTGTTGAAGGACATGGTCCCCCGCGTCAGGCAGACGAGGCATTACGAACGTTTCGAGTAGGATTCTGTGAAGACGAAACGATCTCGTGGAGATTCTCCGGAGTGAATAAAACAAACAAACACGCACCCACACACACACTCTTCCTCGCCTCAGGCCAGACGCAACCACAAACTAAGCTGTAAATATGGAAACGAGAAGGAAAAACAGGAATTAAATATATAAAGCGTTTGTTGTTATGTCGTTTGTGCTCTGCACTTGTGAGCTTCTGGGTCTGAGAAAGACTAACGTGGCAAACAATTATTTGATCATATTCAAAACCCATATAGGAGGGTTTCTGAGGAATTATGGGTAATCGCAATTGCCTCAGTGCATTTTACTGTAGGTATGATGTGTTCAGTTTGTGATGTATTCAGATTCAGGTTGTGGGGATGGAGGTTTATCAGGTTAACACATATTGTCGGTTTCGCGGAGTTTGTTTACACATTTTTACGTTTCAATTTATTTAAGCTTGCACATGCAAGTAAAAAAGATGTGAATTTTCGGGCATTTTTTACATGAAAACTTTCAATGTTAAAATCGAATGGAAAAACGTATAGGTTTTAGACAAACAATACAATTCACAATGTCGCAATTACGGCCCAATGCGGAAAAAAAACATGTTAACTAGTTTGTTTTCTCCTGTTAAAATGTGCCATTTAATTGTCAACATGGACTTTGTTATTCGACTAACGGGGCATTTTCTTATCGATTTTAACATACATTTTGAACATTTCAGGATTTGGACATTTCTAGTCTAAATACACAATCTATATCTACAATTAAATATGTACATTTCTTAAAAGAATTACATAACAAACGTCATCTTTCACACACACTATTAAAAGAAAGTTCTGTACGGTCCCTGTGTTATAGCGTGATCCAGTCTTGCGTACTGCTTTTGTCGAAGACTAGTGAATTATTAGGGGCCACACAAATGCGTTACACATGTACGTTAACAAAGGCCTTAAAACTTGACCCTTCATGATGTGAAGTTACGCGTTCTATAAGTATTACATAGACTGTTGTCATTTTGCCATGAAATTGTGCTTTTTCAATGTTTATTAGGGAAAAGCCAAGTTTCCGAGCGTTTTATGTAGCAAACATAACGTGTGGAGCAGATGTACTTTTTGCTTTAGGCGAATGGTTTGGCCCGTTTTTCGGGTGTGTGGTATTTCACAGGGTGGTCGGTTTACTGTTCGGTTACATTATTGACATGTTAAATATATCAAGGATGTGTTAGAGGAACTAGCGCAAGCACACGCCGCCCCTTTAAATGGGAGTTTTTTCGTTTGTACAGCGTGTTAAACCACATTTATGTGAGCCGAGGACTTAGAAAGGACCGGATTGAGGCTGATGTTTGGATAAGGACCGAATTCACGCTTCTTCGAGAAAGACGGCGAGTCGAATTCCGTGGGTCACCCGAATGTCACGTGATACATGAATGTATATAATAAATTGTATTGCTGTGAAGTACACAAGAATATTTACACGGAAATGTCTGTTGTCACAGAAAAGGTTTATTTGAAAAATAAAGATATATCCTACTGATTCTTCGAAATGAATGAAAACAAAAAACAGTGTTTATTTCTTTCTTTCAAAATGACCTTCGTCGTGGATGTCGACTAAATAAAACATTCCTTCAAAATAAACCAGTTTACTGAAGTGTGAAAGCATTTTAGAATAAAAGTAACCAATGATGGCATGAAAAAAACGAAATCAAAGTCTTAATATATGTTTCGTGCCAATTCTACCAAAACACCAAATTGTTATCAGGTAAGAATTACTGGCCACAGTTTTTATTAAACCTAATATCTTAAAAATCACTAAAACCCGTCTTACAACCACAAACATTTTCAACATTGTGGCATCTTTCACTCTGTAAAAGTGTAAACCGAATGTAACCATTCTAGACTAGTTGTCCGATTATGTGTCAACATCCACCAACCTTTTGGTAACATAGTTTTACGTTAAACGGCAAGAACTTCAGCGACTATTTCAACTATAGCGAACTACTATTTCGGTTGGTAGCTAGCTAGCGTTCCACCTTCAACGCGTTTGATTTGAATAAAGGAAACACAGAGTCAACTCTAGTAACCATCGGAAGGCACGTCAGGACAGGACTTTAAACAATAGCTTGGCTGAAGACCATCATCATTTCACGTACAAACGTACAGATCTCGACGAAGAGGAAACGCGATCATACAACTTTCGTATAAGTTAAGAGTGGAAAACTAGAAGAGAACCATCTATATTTACAAATGTGCAAATGTTTACAGAAATCATACACTGAATAAAAACATCAAATGAGGTTTTTGCTGGCGTTTCGAAATTAAACATTACAATTGTGTTCGCAGATGTTTGTCCAGAGCTATTAAGGACATTGATATGTTATACTACCTACACGTAGGTGATTTTTCGTCAGGTTTATAGTTAAGATTGAACTATAAAGAAAACGTTGCTAAACCTTTACAAATAATATATATATTTCTTTTTACTCGTTGTTTTATCTTTACACAGACATCGCTCTGGACAAACATACGCACTTAAAACACGTTTAAATTACTCTGGTAAATAATATTTCCCTCTTATAAGAATTAGTTTTCTATAAATAAAATTAAATTAAACAAGCAGAGAAAAAGATCTAGTACAATGAAGTACCTTGAAATCGAAAATTGATAAAGATCTGTGTACAAAATAAATAAAAAAACGAACTTTTACAGTGTTATCTGATGTCAGATCTTTAGGTAATTCACTATAGTGCATTTTCATTCCAAAACAAGTTTCTCTTCGATAATAAGCAGGCATATTCAAGAATACAGTCCTTCTGCAATCTAAAACCGATAAAAAAACGAAATATAACCAAACTTTTACCTTAAGTATGTACACAACTCTGTTTTTACACATCCTTTTTATACAAACTAAGAGAAGTCTTATAGAAACCAATTTTCCGTTAAGTCAATAGAGATGACCTTATTCACACCTAGAGCGAATTCAGGCCATTTTTTAAAGGGCAAGTTCATCCCAAATTCTGACTTTCCCCTGACGTTCAACATGCTTTGAGACCAATATGAGCGGGTGGACCAATTTAAGGAAGTCTTTAGTACTTTTCTGATCCGATATGTGTATGAGGAGGACTGGACATCTCGCCAGTGTCCCTAAATATTTCGATTTGTGCTCCGGAGACGCCGGGAGGTCTTAAAATGTGTTGAACGTCACAAGGGCGAGTAAAGAAAATGTGATGACGAACAGACAAACCCTTCCAGCGTTTGATAAACTGGTTTGTGTTTGTAATTTATACTGGCTGGTTTGTGACATCTGTGCTTAACTGGTGCGGTACTGCAGTGTTTACCGTGTCTGTGTGGATAACGTGTGCTGTTTGACAACGGGCTAATCCTTAATACAAACACGCACGCATTTGACGTTGCACCATGCAGAATAAAACAGAATCGTGTGTTTCTGTTATTTACACGCAAGCGCGTTTTTTCACAGAGCCAGCCACAGTTACAGTGTTTAACCAGGGAACGTTTTCAGCAAGTCCGTTTCCCACAACAGTCTTCAAGAAGCAGAAAATAGGTTTTCCCAAGCCAGCTTAGTCCTACAAAGCAAGGGATGTTTAAAGAGATAAATTGACAGTGTTTACTCCACGCCAGCAGGGGGCAGTCTTCCCGCACTCTGCTTCAAGTATGTCAGGCTGAAACAGATTCAAGTTTGCGCCAAAAACAAATCTTCTCTTCCTTTCGGTAAACTTAACCAAAAGCTGCTGCGGTCTCAAGTCATAACGGTGAGTATTGGTACGGAACACCACCTGGATTCTGGCACAGGGCCTGTGGTGTGCGTGTGTGTTATAAGCAGTCCTTGCACAGCGCCACCTGTCCTTTCATGTAGTCTCTGCATGGGCAGACGCGGGTGAGCGACAAGTGAGAGCCCGCGCAGCTGAACAGCAGCAGGTCAGACTGAAACACGCAATGTTGCTCCGACTCGCTGAACGCGGGAACGTTGTTGTCGCTGGCAGAGTCGACCGTCTTGCATTTGACGCCATACCTGCGGCCAAGAGAGAGAGATGCATAAAGTCAAAGAAAGCTTGTAGGTGTATGAGGTCAAGATGTGTTCCTGTTGCTCAATTGGCAGAGGATTTCGCTAGCGACAAATAAGTCATGGGTTTCGATACCCGGGGAACACACATCATCATAAAGGAAATTTAACTTAGATGCACTGTAAGTTGGTTTGGATAAAAGCATCAGCTGTATGTGCATGCATGTAAATGTATGATGGCTATATTATGTTTGTAAAAATTTATGTTTTTTTAGTCATTTACTATCGTAATATCATGTTTTTGGCTGTACATATAAATACACAAATATAACAATTGCCAAGTGCAATGGTGTATATCAAAGTACCACGGTATTACCGTATTTACAAAAGTTTTGTTTTTAGTTTTATTCATATTTTAAATTAGCTTTTATTTTTAGCTTTTTAGTTTTTATGTTCATGTTAGTTAAAGTTTTAGCAATTTTGTTGTACGCTTGTGTGATTTTATAGTTTTAAGTCATGTTGTATTTCTATTTAACATGAATTCAACCTTAGTTGTATTTTAGTTTTTGTTTATTATAATCATTTTAGTGCTTTAAACTTATTTCTGTTCATGTCTGGGGCAACACTTCAGCTTTTCGTTAAGTTGATATCATTTTTAAAGGGTCAAAATTTGATACGGTTTCAATAAACAGTAAACTAAAATAACCTTGTTCACCATAACTGTACCCTGGTACTAACATAACACGTTTTTGCACGACGAACCAAGCTTTAAAAAAATGCACTCATATACATTCAAGATTGTTAAACAAATAACCAAAGGACAAGGTGATAAAAAGAAATGTGCTTTAAAACTAATTTGACAAATATTCTCGCAAATAGCAAATATCTAATTCTTATAAAACAAGGGTCAATATAACCGGTCACAAATGCAACGCTGCCCTCTGCTGGCTGAACGCCGATCAGCTTCATTTATTTTGGTTTGTTTGTTTTTACCTGGCCAGATCTCTGTCTTTATTGAGGTGCTGGAAGAAGGAGGGTTCGCAGATCATCTGTTGCTCCTGACACACCTGTTTGCAGGATTTACCTGCCGGGGCGAATTTCACCTGCATGGCGCTCAGGGGAGGCCACATGACCTGACCGTGACAGAAATCCTGGAGGGAGAGACGACCAATGTAGGCAGCGCTTTTCGCTGTATTTCAAAGACCATATTTCAGAACTAATAAGATAATAGATACGTGTGCATATTTGAAAGGGTACCTGGTTCTCTATGAAAGCGTTGACTCGCTGTAACATGCCCTCGCAAGTGAACTCGTAGGGTAAATAGGGCTCGTTCTAAAACAAATCAGAAATAATCAAACGAAACACATTTATTTGAGCATTTTTACATTTTAGTCTTACGCATGTGTTGATGTACCTTCTGACTGAGGATTGCTTTGATAGCGTTCTGCACTTCTTCGGGATCGTCTATGTTGACGGTCCAGACGTGAGGCCGTCCGATGTAGACCTCTGCGTACGGGTGCTGCGAGGTCAGCTGCGGTCAAAGATGCAAATACACAATCACATACAATTCGTTTTAAACATGCACACATTACAGTGGTCGAGTGAAAAGCTACCTCTCGAAGCGTGGGTTTGCCCTTGAAGAAATCTGTGTTCTTGCTGCTTTTCGGGGGATCGAACCTTGGATTCAGGAAAGCGCAGCCATTGGCTATGGCCTCCAGTGGCGCGGGTCCTTCGTATGGGAAGGACAGACCGACAAACAGCTGGAGAACAAACAAGACATTTAAAGATATTTCATTAGTTGATATTTGTGTCAAATGTGAACGTTTCTCAAATGGCCATCTGTAAAACGCAATGTTAAATGGTCCATATTTTGTCCGTTCCTTCTGGAAAGATCTTTGTTCTCCAGCAATGAGGGCGTGCATTTCCTTAACCCAAAAACGTTTCAATCTCTATAAACAAGCTTGCCGTTGAAATCCAGTTGCGCCTTCATACCTCCACGGTCGTATAACAATTAACAGTGTTGTAAACGCCCACCACAATAAATAAACAATAAAATGAGTCGTTCAAGTAACCCGTTTCACCTGTCCAATAACATTCCCGCTCGGGTTGCCTTTCTTCTTCCTTTGATCAGAGGTCATATAATAGCGTTGCATTCTGCTAGATGACTTTAGCAAATGTTTCCATGCGGCTAGCAGAGGCGGTGCGGCCCATAGAGACTTCCACAATAATCTGTTTGTGGAAGTGTTGCGCTTAGGGGCTGTTAGCCGTGCCGGGCGCACAAAGAAGGTTCTGTGCCGTTCCGGGCAGATGACTGCACAGAGAGTTTCTTTTGATGGGACGGACATTTGCTTGCTTAATAAACAAATGAAATTAAGCCTTGAATGAATCATTCATAAAGCTTGTGCAAGTCACTTCCAGAATGAAAGTTTGTGTTTACATGATATGTTTGTGTGCGGTGCGTATCGTTTTGAATTTATGAACAGATAGACATTATACATTAAAGCAAAATATTAAATATACAAGTTCTTAAATACTTCAATTATTGGTAAATATAAATAGATACATGTAACTATTTCATGCGTACATGTTTGTGTTTATAATACAAAATGTGGGTTATTTTACATAAACGAAAATGTGGATTTTAGGCTTTTTGTTGTCGCACTTTTACGTTCACCAACAGAGGGCAGCAGACGTACTTGAAAAACAGGCTGATGGAGAGCAACAGGGACACTGATCTAAGCAAAGATGGCACTTGAGTGCTATTCATTGTAATGTTTACTAGCCAGCGACGTTTGATGAACGTACTTTATTAAATCGTGATAACGTGAGTCGTTCCATTAAACAGAGTCCAAAGATGATGCACGCGTTCGAACAGAAGAGTTAAAGTTGACCCGGAGGAGAAAAAAAGGCTGCGGCGAGAAAATAGTACTAAACACAATGTTGTTAGGGGTTGAAATGTACTGCAGTAAGTACCTTGGTCTCCCGCAGGAGGAACTGGAGGTCACGGCCGCTGAGGATGCCGTGGTTCTTTACGTAATCCGGCAGGTGGACCGTGCTGGTCCCGTGGACCGTGCCGTGCACATCCATGTAGGAATGAATAATGTCCAGGTACTTCTTTTTGTCCTTGAACAGAGAAAGACAAATACAGGTGAGCGATGTATAAAAAACTAAAGAATTGTGAGCATTGTCATTTGTTTCAACGCAATATCAAAGAACGCAAATGCTCAAAAAACAGGAGTTAAAAAAGGATTTTAGCCTCCCTGCAGTGATATTTTATCCCTGGGTCAGATAATCCAGGATTATATTTCTGGAATTCTCTCGTCTGGTATTCTGATGTTGCATGACTGGGGCTTATAAAAGAGTAAAGCGCTAAAAGGCCACGGGAAGCTTAAAACAAGCGAGCACTTCTTTCGGCCGAGTGTTTTAGCTCTCTGTGTTGACTTGTTTTGTAGCGCAAGGCCAAAAGCAGACAGGAAGAGTCAAGCAGCGGTCGCTCCTGAGGGAAAACCACGAGACCGAGAGGATAAAACGAAATGAACGCAGAACACAAAGACACCCGCTTACCGTGAGAAGTCAGGTTGTAAAACTTGCGCGTGTGTGTGTTTGAGTGTGGTCGAGAAATTATTAAAAAACGATATAAAACATATGAATAAACAACATATGAATAAAAAGACGGTGGTTTCACGTTGTTTAAAACAAGTATATGTGATGCATTTTGGTTTGAAACATTCGTTGAGAAATATCCTTAGTGACACCTTTAATAAATCAATCGATTGATTTCATGTTTCTATTGATGCAATGTTGTGCAGTCTTGCACAAAGTCAAAGTATTGACATTTTAGTACTTTAGCCTAATCCTGAACTGATCTGCTTAAACTAGTCTATAAGTAAGTCATCTGTTTTTTTTCTCGTCAAAACTTTACAGTGACTCAGTTACATAAAAAAATAGATTAGTCTCATTTTAATCTAAAAAATCTGTGTGGGTCATAATGTCTGTTTTAGGTCTAAAATCTCTCCGTTAATACAGTAAAAGCTACAGAATTTGTACTAATATATATCCTACTGACACACAGAAGAATAAATAAGCATCTCATGTAACTAGACAAATGTATATACGGTATGTATTTGTGAGTTTGTGTGGGTGTATGAGAGAGAGATTTGCATTTCAAAAGCCTATACACATCTGATCTCTGATATATCCTATGATCTGTGGACGCCCCACACACACACACATTTCCTGATTCAGGGTCTAGGCTCAAGTTTGTTTCCATGGAAACCAGTTCTTGAGAGGCTGTGGAATGGCAGCCCCCCCATCTCTCTCTCTCTCTCTCTCTCTCTCTGGGTGCAGCATGGCTTTTAAGATGCCTCGCTGCACGAGGTTAAACTCGACTGCCATGGGTGCACATAACACTCGTTCTCAATGCGTCCATCCTTCATGGCCTCTTTACAGACTGAACTGTGAAGCTGAACGTTTAAACACACTCCGTCTGTCTGCCCAGATCCAAAGAATAAGTCATTGCCTTTGTTCCAACGATCGAATTAGTCTTCAGTTTCTTTTTGGGGTGAAATAAGACCTGTATTTGTTAGTGACAGGTTTTCTGACCACCCAAAGGTCCAAAAGTATTTCTCAACAATCAAATGATTCATGACAACCAGAAAAGAGAAAACTTTGACAGTTACTTTTTTATTTGATGTAAAACAAAAAAATAAAGGGAAAATGTGTCATATTTCCCCCAAGCCTAAGTTTTTTCCCTGCTGTTGGTAATATTTCTAGATATAAATTGACCTACGACTAAAATGTCTGTATAAATTGACCTACGTTTCAATTTATGTACATAAATTCTCGTACGATTGAGATTGCGGTAAATTACTTTAAATGTTTGAGATTTCTGTATATAAATTAACATACATTTCAGATTTCTGTATTTACATTAACATACATTTCAGATTTCTGTATTTACATTAACATACATTTCAGATTTCGATATATAAATTAACCTAAGCATTAAATTTAACTTAAGTTTGAGATTTCTATATTTTAATTATGTTTTCGATTTTTGTATATAAAGTAAAGTACACTTGAGATTGCTGTTTATTACTTAACATGTTTGAGATTTCTGCAAAAAAATTAACGTACGGTTGTGATTTCTGTATATAGTGTAACTTATGTTTGAGATTTCTGTATATAAATTACCGTACGATGGTGATTTCTGTATATAGTGTAAATTACGTTTGAGATTTCTGTATATAAATTATCGTACGATGGTGATTTCTGTATATAAATTATCGTACGTTGGTGATTTCTGTATATAGTGTAATTTACGTTTGAGATTTCTGTATATAAATTATCGTACGATGGTGATTTCTGTATATAGTGTAATTTACGTTTGAGATTTCTGTATATAAATTATCGTACGTTGGTGATTTCTGTATATAGTGTAATTTACGTTTGAGATTTCTGTATATAAATTATCGTACGATGGTGATTTCTGTATATAGTGTAATTTACGTTTGAGATTTCTGTATATAAATTATCGTACGATGGTGATTTCTGTATATAGTGTAATTTATGTTTGAGATTTCAGTATATAAATTATCGTACGATGGTGATTTCTGTATATAGTGTAATTTACGTTTGAGATTTCTGTATATAAATTATCGTACGATGGTGATTTCTGTATATAGTGTAATTTACGTTTGAGATTTCTGTATATAAATTATCGTACGATGGTGATTTCTGTATATAGTGTAATTTACGTTTGAGATTTCTGTATATAAATTATCGTACGATGGTGATTTCTGTATATAGTGTAATTTACGTTTGAGATTTCTGTATATAAATTATCGTACGATGGTGATTTCTGTATATAGTGTAATTTACGTTTGAGATTTCTGTATATAAATTACCGTACGATGGTGATTTCTGTATATAGTGTAATTTACGTTTGAGATTTCTGTATATAAATTATCGTACGATGGTGATTTCTGTATATAGTGTAATTTACGTTTGAGATTTCTGTGTATAAATTATCGTACGATGGTGATTTCTGTATATAGTGTAATTTACGTTTGAGATTTCTGTATATAAATTATCGTACGATGGTGATTTCTGTATATAGTGTAATTTACGTTTGAGATTTCTGTATATAAATTATCGTACGATGGTGATTTCTGTATATAGTGTAATTTACGTTTGAGATTTCTGTGTATAAATTACCGTACGATGGTGATTTCTGTATATAGTGTAATTTACGTTTGAGATTTCTGTATATAAATTATCGTACGATGGTGATTTCTGTATATAGTGTAATTTACGTTTGAGATTTCTGTGTATAAATTATCGTACGATGGTGATTTCTGTATATAGTGTAATTTACGTTTGAGATTTCTGTATATAAATTATCGTACGATGGTGATTTCTGTATATAGTGTAATTTACGTTTGAGATTTCTGTATATAAATTATCGTACGATGGTGATTTCTGTATATAGTGTAATTTACGTTTGAGATTTCTGTGTATAAATTATCGTACGATGGTGATTTCTGTATATAGTGTAATTTACGTTTGAGATTTCTGTATATAAATTATCGTACGATGGTGATTTCTGTATATAGTGTAATTTACGTTTGAGATTTCTGTATATAAATTATCGTACGATGGTGATTTCTGTATATAGTGTAATTTACGTTTGAGATTTCTGTATATAAATTATCGTACGATGGTGATTTCTGTATATAGTGTAATTTACGTTTGAGATTTCTGTATATAAATTATCGTACGATGGTGATTTCTGTATATAGTGTAATTTACGTTTGAGATTTCTGAATATAACTTATTGAGCGTTTGAGATTCTGTAGATAAATTAAAGTACACTTGAGATTGCTGTTTATTACTTAACATGTTTGAGATTTCAGTATATAAGTCATTGTACGATTACTATTATTGTGTTTAAATCAATGTACAGTCGAGATTTCTGCATATGAATTAACATACGGTTGTGATTTCTGTGTATAAATGATATAGCGTTTGAGATTCTGTAGATAAATCAAAGTGCGTTTGAGATTTCTGTATGGAAATATTTATATCTGTGGATATTTCATTAGTGTATAGTTCATAATACTGTCAAAAGAGCATGTATAATCCACTTTCCCATAAAGTGACTCATTCCATTCAACTCTGCCTGTCTGTTTCCTGAAAATATCAGAGAAACAGATTTATATTTCCACTTTAGGGAGGAAGTGTGCGGGACACAAAATCGTGTGTGTGCGGCTAAATGAATTTTTCATGCTCTCTCTGTGTCTCTCATCACACCCACTTTTTGGAGTCCACATGGGTGGTGATACCTTCTCTGCTGGACCATCTTAACATAACAGAGTGTGATCTCCCGATGGAGGCATGTTGGAAACTCACTGATGCCAAATAAGAAGTGCTGTTTTGGCACATCAATCTAAACATAACTGTGTCCTAGATATCAGGGCCTAGATTTCACGTGTAAACAAGGCGGATCTCACCTTCCAGAAGTTGTCCACCTTGCCGTAGACGAGCGACTGGTTTTGGCGCTTGATGTCGTCGATGTGTCTGACGTCGCTGGCGTTGAGGTGCTGCTCCACGACGAAGCCCAGGAAGCTGTTATCTGGAGTGTGAGCTGTAACAGCCAATCAGAGGAGAGCCCACAGATGAGCCAATCAACGCGAAGGTGGAAAAGTACATTTGAATATTAGTTCATTATTAATATAGAATGCATACAAACATTGCATGAATTATACTGTATATTACTATATTATGAATATAATGCATATTTTTTAACCTACAGCCGGTAACTTTTGCCTCCGTTTTGCCAAAGGTAATTTAATGCAATGCTTTTTATTAACTGAAGTCAAAATACATTTAGTCCAATTAAATAACTTTTACAAGCTTAAAAAAAGGAAAAATATGTTTTAGATTTTTTAACAAATCGTTTTTTTTGTTTACGTACAACAAAAACCGCGATCCCAGCTTTAATGTAATGTTTTAAGTTTAAATAATTAAAATCAAATCAAAAACTTTTCGCCAGCACTTAATATCCCGATTGTCGTACATGCAACTTTGTTTTTTATTACAAATTTAATAAAAACATATTCTTACGAACAGAAGACAAACAATAAAGAAAAATAACGGAAAATAACATTTACCAAAACATTAAATTAAGTAAAATGTTAAGATCAACCACACGCTGTACGACAAAAATCTGAGTGGGTGCTGATACTGCTAAGCGAGGAGTTGTTACCATGACAACAGTCGGCCAAGAGGTCGCCAGGGTAACAAGTCTTGGCAGAGATGCACCTGAATGCCATCTGTCTTAAAAATCAATCCGGAGATTAGGATTTCTGTATCACACACGCACCCTCCAATGTTATACAGAAAGAGAGGGCTTGCAAGCATGTGTGTGTGTGTGGTTATCGCCTGCAGGAGCAGCTGTAATGGGTTGTCACGGTTACCCGTCAATTCCACTCAGGACGCAGGAGGAAATTCAGAACCCAGGCGGCCTGTAACACAATTTGTGCAATTTTGTGGCAATCGTAAATGGGGTTTAAATGGAATATGACCCTTCCTCTCTCACTACACTTACTGTAAACATCTCACTCTCTCTCTCTCTCTCTCTCTCATGGCGCCTGTCAAAATTAATCTGAATGAACGCCATGACAAACCCAACTGCACGCTCATTCTGGACTTTATCTGCCGTGCTTTCATAAATCTGTGCTTTTATCGTAAATAAATGCAGTTAGGAATAGTTTGTTTGTCATTGACGTGCAGCAGATCCTCTTACTAATATGTGCAAGGAAAGCTTCGTAGCTGGAAGTGTGGAAATGAAAAAGAGGAGCGTTCACAAATTAACCCAAATCCTTCCCGAAGCCGTTTCTCGACATGATGTGGCAGGACGCAGAAATGCTGAAGTGACAAATTACAATGTGTTCTTGTGGCGTCAAAGAGATGCTGTCAGTTATTAGTAGGAAAGCAGGGAGTGTGTTTGTGTGCAGACAGACGGGTGCGTAGTTGTGGAAAAATGGGAGTGCCAAAAACAGAGACAGAGACAGGCACAAAATCTTGCACGCAATGCGAAAAACTAATAAATGAAACAAATTAAAGGTAAACATTGTTAGATATACAGACACATAAAGATACATTACCTTGAGAAGCAAAACTACTTCAAATATCATGTCAAGAAAATCAAGATCAATAGAAAGATAATCCATAATCCACTGGCAGATATTTATTCCTGATGTTAATGTGTTTTTTTTCATAACTTCAGTAAACAAGAATCTTAATGGGACAGTTCATACAAAAATGAAAATTACTCGCCCTCAGATTGTTCCAAACCTGTATACATTTCTTTGGTTACTGACATTCTTTTGTCTATAGCATGACAATGAAATGTATACAGGTTTGGGGTGAACTGTCCCTTTAAGAAATTTAGCTTTTCAAGTAAATGTATCTTGATTTAAGAATGTTTAGATATTTGTACTGGAAAACGATACAAAAATACTAAGAAAATCATTTTATATAATTATATGTCGCTTTAATCCAATGCGAATTACATTGCATTATACAAAGCTATTTTCATTTTTTTTAAACATTAAAACATTGCATGTTGACGCAGGTGCGCTTGTGGGCAGCTTCAAACAGATATCACATACAAAAAATACCATAACTCTAAAACGCATATCATTTTAATACGTTTTTTAAGTGTCAAAACATACTGTGAAATCGATCAAAACCCATTCAAAACACCATTGCGACACCCTAGCAACCACATTCTCATGCGCATCCCGCTTTCTTCTAATGCATTTACTTTTCTACAAATTTAACATTTGCGTCAATGACTGTAAAGTATTGAAAGGTAGGTGTTATTTATTCCAACAGGCGCGCTGCAGATTCCCTTCCTGCAATAAATACTTTAACAGCATAAACAGATGATTATGACATATTTCACTAATGAATACTAAAGACATGCAATTTAAAAACCACGATAAGAAATATGACACAGACTTGCCCTGTCTACCTCCCTATCCGCAACAGAATGCAACACGCCTGTTGAAGCGTCGCACTTTAAATGCAACTAGATTTGTATGCGTTTCCATATGGCATCTAAAAATACTACAGAAGAAATCAACATCAATAAAAATAATATCATAATAACCTATTTCAAAAGTCTTCATGGCATGCAAACAAAAGGTGGTGTCGTGCATTGACATGCAACGATAGGAAGTGTTTGTGTGGTTTTACCAGCTAGTACAAGCTTCAAACCACAAACAAGCGCTGAAGGAACCGTCCCGACCACTTCATGCCAACTTGTTTGTTTATGAATGTGTGTACATGTGCATGACGCTTTGGCAAACTTTGGGCTTCCCCTTGCAAAACCGGCCGCAAAGACGTTTTCAGCCCAGCAAACCCCGCTTTTGGATAAAAGCGTCTGCCAAATGAATAAATGTAAATGTAAATGCAAACCGAGATCAATAGCCATCTTCCGTGCAAAGCCGACCTACTTTCCTCTTTCAAGCTCTTCCACGTTTGCGTTTCTTACATGGATTGTTTGTCCAGAACAGGAACTGAATTGTTCTACGTGGACAGACAAATAATGCCGTGTAATCGACTTCCTCTGTTGCGCGGTGTGTCGGTGATTCACTCATTGGATACGCGTGGGAAGTGTAAAAGTGATACTTCACCCAAAAATGAAAATTCTGTCATGATTTACTCATCTTCGAGTTGCAAATCTCTATACATTTCTTTGTTCTGATGAACAGAGAGAAAGATACATGGAAGAATGCTTCTAACCAGACAGATTTTGCCCCCCGTTGACTCCCATAGTAGGAAAAACATTCTTTATACATTTTTTTTCTAAGAAACACAAAAGAAGATATTTTAAAGTCATTTTTCCTACTATGGGAGTCATAAGTATACAGATTTGGAAAAACTCCAAGGTGAGTAAATGATGACAGAATGTTCATTTTTGGGTGTTTCCCTTTAAGAACAAAAGTGCCCTCAGGACGAGCGATACGGACACCCGTCTGGTCATCAGAAATGACATTTACCCAAACATTGACAACTACATACACCAGATCGTTTGTCAACGGTCACGCTCATGTCATTCCAAACCTGTGTGATATTCTTCTGCAGAACAAAAGATACTTAAAAAAAAGCATTTCTCAAAATATCTTGGTTAGAAAGAGTCTCACGCAGGTTTTGAACCACATGATGGCAAATAAACAATTAGCATTTGTGTGTGAACAACCCTTTTAAGTTGAATCTGGTTGTGCTTGAAAGCCCTCGGGTTTTACGAGAATGTCAAACTCCACCGATAAACAAAAGAGCTATTCAGCCCTTGAGACGATATGAGACGCCACCCAAAACCCCAGGAACCCCGATGCGATTCAGATAAACTTTACCATCGTCTGATGGGTAAAACGACAAGGTGTAACAAAAGGCCTCTCTCACACACACTTACGGAACATGGTGTTGAACTGCTGGGGATTCAGGTTCCACTTGCCCCACGGAGTCTTGTGTCCTTTCGACTGGGCATAGTGGGCGTGGTTAAACTCAGGTTCCGTCCCGAAGGAGTCCAACACCCTCAGCATGCACCTAAAACACACACACAATCAGGCAAGGGGTTAGCTGACATCTGTAAAACATTTACGACAGCCAAACAACGAAACATTATTCAGAACATCTCGGAGGGAAACGCGATCTGGACGGCGTACTTGTTTAGCGCATTTGTGGGGATTTGGGTAAACGATGGAGTGGGGAAAACTTCGCATACAAAGACAACAAAGTGTTGCTTGACATTGTTTAGACGGATCGAGATTGATGAGGTTGTGACAGGAGTACAAATTAGGTTTGGCCCTTAGGGTGCAACAATAAGTGACTTCGTGTTTTGGAGATTTGCACAAATTTTCTGAATATGTGCTGAAAAGTCTGATAAAACTGCTGGACTTACATAAGCTAATACACAGAAGTTGAACACTAAAATGATGCACGACGTAGAAAGCATGGTTACGACAAGAACTACATGCTGTCTGAAAAGAAAAGTGATAAACGGAAAAGCTAAAAGAAACTCAAATTCTGAAATTGAAAATTCTATAAAAAAATTATTATTCACCGCCACTAGCAAAGTATCTAAAAAGGTTTTACCATTGGTACACACTACCAGACAACGACGTTGACTTTAAAGGTTCAACGTGTAATTTTTAGGAGGATCTACTGACAGAAACGCAATCTAATAAAATGTCTTCATAAGTGTAGAAAGACCTTTCATAATTAAACTATTAGCGTAGAATGAGCTATTTCTATCTAAACACACAGCAGGTCCCCTTGCATGAAATTCATCATGTTGTTTCTACAGTAGCCCTAAATGGACAAACTGCTCTACAGAGCGCGTATCGAAAATATGTTATCACATTCGGCGAAGAAGCGAAAACGAGACGACATATCCTGTGTCAGCCAAGTGCTTTGAAAGGGAGGGTTGGAGTGAGCCATTGGTTGCAATTCACAACCTCACCACTAGATGACATTTCACATATTGGACCTTTAAGTGTTAAGTTCGTTTCAATATTATGTTGGCCAGCAAATATCATTCGTCTCAGGACGTCATTGAAACATCTCTGCACCAAACACCAGGACAGTAATAACTCTAAATCCTCCTTCTTATCGCCTGGAATAACCGCTTGGATTCACCCCAGCGCATGAATGAGATCGACCGTGCCGCGCAAGACATCAAAACACAGATGAAACCAGAAGATCAGGTTATTCCACATTCATTTAAAATGGCTTTACGGTCAGTCTCGAACGATGATCATCTTTCTAGATAAAGCCAAAGAAATTGCAACTGAGGAAGATCACAGATACAGAGACGCCAAGCCTTATCTTGCTGTTAAAAACATGTTGTCGGTTTCACGACAGTTCAATCCTGATAAGCTTCATGTAGTTTCACTGGCTCAACCAGTGGCATGAGTTTGTGGCAGGGCTGTTTGTCCACAATGTTAGTTAGAATGTAAAACATTTAAGAAAGGTGAACGTCATGTTGGGTTTACTCACTGATAATGGACCCAGGAGGGTCCCAGTGTCTTCTTGAACTGAGCCAGACCGACGATGTCTATGTAGATGAGCTCTACAACTTTATCGCCCTTGGTGGGGCAACTAGACTTGTTGCCCATGACTTTCTTCATGATCCTGTTAAAAGACGGATATTTAAACAAGTTACAACGCATACAAAACATAATCGTCTATGAGGAAACTCAAACATGATAACAGTATACTGTAGATTCAAATGACATGACAGTTAAAAGATCAAAGCACAGTGACAAAAGAAAGCAATTTAAAGGGACAGTTCACCCAAAAGTAAACATTCGGTCATCATTTATTCCCCCTCATGTCATTCCAAACCTGTATATGACTCTTTCTTCAGCAGGACACAAAAGAAGATATTTTGAGAAATGTCTCAGTGGTTTTGTGTCCATGCAATGGAAGTCAATGAGGGCAAATGTTGTTCGGTTACCAACATTCTTCAAAATATCTTCTTTGGTGTTCTTCAGAAGAAAGAAAGTCATACTGGTCATGAAACATTTCGACCGAAGACTCACTCTTTCAGCTCGGCGAGAGACGCAGAGATGCGGATGTCGTGACCGAGCAGGTACAGCGTGGTGATGAGATCACTCCACTGAACCAGCTCCCCGAGAGGACCGCCGCTGAACGCGTTCTCTGCTATCTTAAAACCCGACTCCTTCGTCAGGAGACCCAGGTGCACCAGGATCTGAAAAAGAGAAAAAGAAAAAGTTTACCCTCGTAAAAATGCTACTTTCAATTGGGTAATGCCGATGCGGGGGCCCAGACGGGACTCACCTTTTTGCGGCTGCGTTTGGCGAGGTTCTGTTTGAGGGCTAGGGAGCTGACGGCGCTCACCCACGGCTCCTCCATGCGCTTGATCCGCAGCATCATCCAGCGGAAATCCTCGCGCGGCGACATCGCGCGGTACAGCTCCTCAAAACTCGTGCGGATCTCGGGCTGGACGATAAACGCAGATGAGCGTAAACATACCTTTGGCGTTTTTATAGAGCGTAACAGTTCTTCAAGTCCCGACGAGCTTGTCACACGTACCTGTAAATTCCTGTCAGTTTTGTCACCATTGTTCTTGATCCTCCATGGCAAATGAGGGCACCAGTTTTCCACCTGACAGAACACAAAAATGCGCTGTAAGTATCGTGTATACACCGTTTCATCGGACGCACGCGAGCCTCACCCCAGTTAACTTCCAGTTTGTGTTTGGCAAGTGTCTGATAATATAGCTATTTATAATTTGTTTATGTTACTATAAATGTATGTTATTATTTGATTTCATAATAATTGTATTAAATAAACCATTTGTTGAATTTTGTGGTACGTCCATGTTAATAAATAAACTTGGTAACCAATTTGTTGAATGGGTCCTGTAGTTTGGACACATTTAAAGAAACAAATGGTATATTGACATCTAGCGGTCGAGCTTGGTATCGCAGTCTAAATTTAAGATATTGTAGAGACAAGTTTAGCCAAGCAACGGTTCTCGGTTTCTTTCGATTGTTATCAGAAAAAATCTCCAGGCACTCTATTGTTTGTGAATGTGTACTGTAAGTTGAGGTGGGGTCACAAAAGTGCACACGCGCAGTAAAGTTTGTTTATGTTGTTAAGATGAAACGGTCTATAAAAATTCGAGCTGGAATTTCGAATGTCCTTAAGCCTGGACACAAAAAGACAGCCGGGGGACTTCAGAACGTCCAAAACAAAGAAAAATGAAAGATTCTGCACAATTTCTGGGTCACCTGCCAAATAATCACATTTACGGCAACGGCCACTTGAACTCCATTGTGCAAAAGGTCAGATGTCCTCGCTTCCACAGAATCGCACGAGATACTCTCCGGAACGTAACCAAACCATGCTGGAAAAACTGGAATCATCAGGATTCATCACAAACTTGAAATCCATGCCAGCCTAGACCCTCAGTAAACTTGCATGCCCCCCCAAAAAACAAGGCCCGGCTATACACATGTTAGTCTGGAAACAAGGCCTGTCACAATATCAGATGTTCACAGCACAATTCTCGTGGCCAACATGATTCACAAAACAATAAATCGCGATATCCATCAAATACCCCTCATTTTTGTTTAATACCAGCGTAGCGTTGCGTTGCAAAGAGACTGTAACCTTGTTAAGGGAAAATGTTAAACGGTACAAAATCACCATGTAATAAGTTGACGTGTCAACCAAAGACTAAGCTTATCATATGTGTAATGTTAACGCAATATACATTTTCATAATCGGTGTTCATATTTCAGCAACCCTTGTTAACATATTAGATGTAACTGCTCTCTCTCTTTGTGTTGACACACGTATCTTCATTTAACTACCTGATCGACATTTACATTATTTGCTTCAAGAAAGAAAGAGAGAGAGAGAGAGAGAGAGAGAGAGAGAGAGAGAAAGCAATGGTTGATATGGAAATGTATGCACGTCACCATGGTGACACTGTGAAAGTCATGAGACGAAGCTGTGTCTCTTTCTCTCTCTCTCTCTATTGGTTTTCAGATGTTAACTAACAATAAACAAATACGCAACTCTACTATTTCTCAGAAGATGTTATATTTACGTTTATTTTACGTTAGCAAGATATAATCATGCATATGTGTGATTTCTTTATGTGTTTTTACCTCGCTCAGGTAAATAAAGAAGGAACAGGTGGATCCATCGACTCCGTAGTTTGCGTAACAGGGGTCCGAACGCCACATGTCCTTCATCCACTGTGAAGGAAAAGAGTCATTAAAATAAAAATGACCAAAATTAACCAATAAATACGTAAACATAACGTAAAAATATTTAAAATAATGTATTCACACTTTGAATATGCTTTACGGACAAACTTAATTTGTAATAACTTTTTTGTAGTAACTCTATAATAAATATAAAAATGGATTTTCACATTTGTAAAATAAATGCGTCACATGCTTAAATACTGCTCATGTCTTAAAGGGACTTAAATAAACATGCTGTGATCATTTATTCACCCTCATGTCATTCAAAATCTGTCTATGGAACTCAAAAGATGACACAGATGTCAATGGGGTCCAATGTTATTCGGGTACCAACATTCTTCAAAATATCTTCTTTTAAAGCTTCGGATAATTCACAACCTGACTGATGTTAACACGCATGTTAGAAAGCGGCAAGCACGCAACTTTACATCCGCTAAAGGGGCACGATCTACAGATTTCTCTGGTTATCTGCGGGACGGAAACGCTCCAAATGACCTTCAGAAGAAAAAAAAAATCGCTTTCTCATCCTGGTTGTATCTCAATTCTCCCGACGGTAACTCTCTCCCCTGGTTTATTGATCGCACCGTGCGGTTCGGTTTACACATATCGAACAACGTTTCTGAGAAAAAAAGCGTTTGAGTTTCTGCCGAGTCAACTGAGAGGAAAATCCTTCAGATTCACTTAAAAATGCCTAGAGATCTGGAAAATGTACTTTTGCTGTGTTTGATTTGCCTTTTTTGCTTTAATATGTCAATTTATTGCAGTAAACAAAAACAAACACATACCCAAAACCTGGTTTGAGTCAAACAAACAAACAATATGAAAGAAAAATGTAATGAAAAACCAAGCAAGAAACAACATTGCAGTCTTGTATTTGTGGTTTATGTACGTTACAAAATCAAACATTAAACGTAACCAAAGGTTTGTTTAGATGAACAAAGATATGTTTGGACGGATGTGTACGTCTTAGCTTTCTGGCAAAAGTCAAAAAACGTTCAGTGCGTGTTAATCTCATTGTACTCTTGTTTTGAGAATTTGCACATTTAAGACGATTTCCATGTGCAAACAGACATGATTGGCTTTTACAGCTAGATGTTAAACCCGATATAATAGGCCCCGTCTGCACAATACATCAACTTTCGGAAAAATCCAACTCCAGGAAAAAAAACGTCAACACAGTGGTTCTCAAACAGGGGGGCCCAAGATGGTTCTGGGGGGGCACACATTTTGTGGTATTTTATAAAATATAGAAATGTATCATGAATTGTATCCAATCAAACATTAGAGAATTTATGTTCCAGCATTGTATAACTGAATATGTTTTTGGTTTAATAACAATTATAAGTTTAAGATTATAAGTCTTTATTTGGGGGGGCAGCAAAGAAATGCATTATACACAAAGGGGGCATTACAACAAAATCGTTTTAACACTGTGTCTATACCGGATGCCACCAGCGCAATGCAACATGACAAAAGTCATTAGAAATGAATTAGAGCCCACTATAATTTTAATTTGATAATTGATCCGGTGTAAACACAGTTCGAGGGATTTAAAACAGCAGAGACGAAACGGATCACTAGATCAAACAATGGGAGTCAATGGGCATATGTGTTCAAAACTGATCTTTTGATCGGCAAGGAACTGAATAGGAGTTAAATGCCAAACAGATCTTTAACCAAAGATGTGTAAGAATGAAGAACAGTGCTCCTCAACAACGACTTGTATCGAGCGATTGGGTAATTTGGCAACCAAGTTATCTCAATAATAAATATTTTATTTCAGAAGCCAATTTCTCCCTAGTCGCATTCGTAGTCTGCAGAATATGAGCACTGCCCTCATTAATAAAGCAAAGATAGTTAATAGCTTTCCAAAATGTCTCAAAACGGATCAATGACTGCGGTAAAGAAGAGAGGTCCCACGGTGAGACTTTAATTAAAACGTCTATCCGTCTGGATTTAGGATGAAAACGGTTCCTGCGTAAAGGCCAGCCGAGGACGAAATGAAACGAAGCCAGCGAATGAATATTACAGTCAATGATGGAGACATTTTCGATGAATTTATTTCGTTCTGGATTACAAAGTTGCGCCTTTGAACGTGCATCGGAGAAAGACTCACCTTCACTTTGCCCTCGCAATGCGGGAAACCGTCGAGCGAGGGGAGTTCACATTTCTCCTGCGCTCCGCTTAGTAAGTCTGCAAACACACGAAGAGAGAAATGAGACGTGATTTGCTCACAACGGGTTCAATATTACACAAATCACTGATGATGCGGAACACAGGCACTTGAGTGGAGAAAGATCGATGCGGTTCAATTATCACTCTTATACTGGAAAAACGACATTTGCGACATTTCGATTGGGTTAAGTTAAACCTGTTCACTTTAAATGCGTACCATCAATAGTTGCAACTGTAAACCCAACGATGAGACACAACATTTTAATTCCAATAATCATTTGTTAGTTGATCTTCACCCCTGAATTTACCTTTAAAGGCACACAGACAAAGTTGTACCACGTTCCAACTGTATTTATCTCTATTTCTGCTGAGCCATCACCATTTTTTCATTCCCCTCTGTGAAACTACAAATTCAATCACAGTCAATAGCTCCAAACGGGCACCTTGGACCATGGACCATATCTGCCGAATCAAAAGTATAAATATTTAGGGATGTATAGTTCAGCTCTACAGTGTGCACACGTAATATACTGCAAACAAGTTGAACTATGTAGACTTTAACCGCTGCCATTATCCAAAGAGACTGGAAAAAAACCAGGGCTGATGTTGATCTCTCAGACTAAATGCACTTGCGTTTTTGCAACCAATCGCACGCTTCTGTTTGCATTAGCTATAAAATCCCAGAGGAGATGAACCGGATCTGTAGACAGAGTTCGGTGGCGTAGTTTTATATGCATGCGAGATGCCGAGCCAAATCAAAAGCCTTTCTGATGAAATGGACCATAAAGACAAGAGAACACTCTTAAAGAGATTAGAAGAGTGGGTGAGAAGAAAATATTTGATTAAAGGACATAAAATGAGACGAGATGAGTCACGAGTTGAGCAGAGAAGATAAAAATGATAAAAGAGAGAAGGTAAGGACTAGATGAGAGCTAAAGAGACAAGATGAGACAATGATAGAAAGAGAAGAGAGTTGAAAAGAGAATGCTGGATATGCAATTTAAAAGAATTAGATCAGCAAAAAATATCCATATGTAATCCCCAAACCCTCCTCTTTCAATGCCACTCAAAGTAGAAATTGACGGTGCGTTTGTCGCGGAACAGAAATGACAGATATTACTCAAATACGCAGAGCTGACGTTATCATACTCGGTTCTAGACAGATGTTACCTTCATATGCAGGACTTGAGTTTTATAATCAAATAAATACATACTAAATATGTCAAGAGTATTCTGGAAATAATAATGCAAAAAACATTTCTCTAACCAGCAAAAACAAAGCAGACGTGCAAATAATGGCTGGCAGACTCTCGGAAAAGTCTTAATGTAAACTGTCAATTATATAAAATTAATAAGGCCATGCGAGCGGAAGATTTAATAAGTTGCATCACCCAAACAACTATTTATTTTATTGCATTATAACGTTGTTCTAATGTTGCCAGTTGTTTGCTTATAATTAGTTGATTTGTCCATAACTGCTGATTCGAATACTTAACACTACGTGATACTGTTTAAATTGTATTTTAGAGATGCACCGCTACAAAATGTTTCACCACCGATACGATTATTCAGAATGATTTCTGGCAATATCGGTACCGATAGTGTGGTGGTTAGATTAACTGACATTAACTAAGTTACTCATTAACTAAAATGAGTAACATTTTTTTATTTTACTTTATGCACTGTATATAAATATTCATCATTTTGGGGGTTTACCACAAAAAAAGATTACGATTGGCATCTTTAACATTTATAATTGAATATTTCACTGCAACTGGTGTCATCTACTAATTTCGGTATCGCAAGGACCCCAAAACACACTAACACTGAATCTGCTATTTTTTTATACGTGATCAACATCAAACACAGAACGTTAAATGAGACGGAAGACAGAAATGTAACACGAAATATGCTGTAAAACGGGCTTGCCACTAGCTGCTGTTTGGTTTGATTCAGTACAGCATGATGTAATGTTGTGTGCGCTTTAACTGAATTGGCTGGTTGGGTGTGTTTAACATACAAACCGAATTTGAAACAAAATTAGACCCGAATTAGATCTTAATTGGACCTTAATCGCACATTAACTTGAACAAAGCCCGGATCTGTTTCACACACAACAGATTAATCCGCTGTTGAAATACGGTTTCGCGAGATTAAATCGAACAACACGTAAATGTTTCATGCCCTTGCGGTACATTTCTCCACTGTCACGTATAATTGCCGTCACATCTCGATTTTACGATAGTACCTGATGACATCACAACCGCATTAGCACCATTCATTCCCTCGAACAGCTGAGGTTGTTCATGTTAAAACCTGTTTGTAAATGATGTCGGAATGGTTTTTCCAACTGTAATGAAGTTCGTTATAAGGGAAGGAAGGAGGCGGGAACTGGCGAACATTCAAACAATAAAACTTTTATTAAATAAACAATAAACACGGAATTAACCGACCGGCAGCCACCTCACGGTCGACTGCCGGCCATAAAACATACACACTAAACACATGTTCGGGCCCGGTCCTCTCTCGTCAACAATCCTGCCGATCGTCCTTTTAAGCTCCCAATCTCCTCCGTGATAAGATGCGGGACCGGTGCGCCCACAGCTGCTTGCACTTATCACTACCGGCCCCGCGTCACGGCTCTCATCCCGCCTTCCTCACCACACCAACATTTCGTTTTTCAAATCAGTCTTCTGCACGAGAAGCACTGCGGAGAGGAAAAACAGCTGTTTTTGACACACACCCCGTCGTAAACGTTCTCTCTCATAAACACACAGACAGACACACAGATGGGTGTTATCCATCTTACTCCTGCCATTGCTCCACACACACGACCCTGCATGACAAACATAACATGATCAACCAGCAAACAAACGTCTTCAAGTGAGAAGAGAAGAGCTGAGATAGAAAGCGAGAGAAGATAGAAACGCATTAAAAAGGATAATCTCTCTCTCTCGCTTCATTGAGACATATTTTGCTTGGAGGAGACATACAGAGCATCTCTCTCTCTCTCTCTCGGCAAATCACACATCAAGGGCATTGCTCACGCTGACATGGAATACTGCGAGTACAGTGGAGTGTGTATAATCTCTGTCCCCGATGATTTAAAGCCTGTCACTTCTTCTGCCAAGTTCCAGGGGTTTTACTAAGGCTTTCAAATGAATGTGACAAACACGCACTCACATTGAACTTCACAAACACATCCGGGTCACTTCTGGGAAACAAGAAATTATATTTTGCAGTAGGAAATAAGACTCATTGTTAGTCTGACATTTTTATTAGTATTAATAAAGATTGAGAAGCTTTTGTGTCATCACGTTTCGTTTCATGCCGCTTCATGTTTATGGTTTTGGAAATGTAACGTGTATGAGATGAACCTGGCATATTTTTAAGAAGTTCATTGTGATGAATGTTCATCGACACTGGAATAAACATGTCAGCTTTCTTCATAGATCAGATGAGTTTATGTTTTAGGTTACATTTTGTTTAAATGACAAAATCCATTCGATAACAAATACAGCTATAATGTTACAAGTTGGAAATCTGACAAATGTGCTAATGGTGTCTTATATTAAAACAGAAAAAAATAAGAGACCATTTGACCATTATTTTCTGTATTCACTTTTTATAGATATGTGTTTAGGTAAAATGATCATTTTTTTTTATTCTGCTACAATATTTCTCCCAAAATGTCAAGTAAAAATATTGCTTCTATTTGCATTTATTAACCGAAAATGAAAACTGGCAAAACAGGTGAAAATAACAGAAAAGATGCGCTGTATTTTTTCACACCTCGAGTTCTGCAAAGAAAACAAGTGCATTTTTAAGTAATAAAACTGTAATATTTATCCCAAACGTTTTATGAAAAAGTACAACGTTTCTTTAGTCTTTTTTGCCGTTGGATGACTTTGTCTCCCCTGAGATTGTATTTTATTGAAACTCAACAGACACTGGACTGAAATACAACAATACACCTATATATGCCGTAAATTTGGAATGGTCTCTTTAATTTTATCGCAGCTATACGTTCGCTGGCACGCTGACGCAATGAGAAGCAACGGTTCTGTCCCAATTGTTGAAAAGCAAACACGCCACTAGCAAGCAACACTCCCGTGGCCTGGTAACCTCGGTTAATTCAATCACTGTCACCAAAAAAAGCTAAACTACAAAAAATGTACGGCTCCATTTCTATTTTCTAACACTGGAGACGTTGCATTGGCAAGAATAAAGAACAAAAAAAGCTAAACCTACGACAAAGCATCTCTGTTGAGAAATGAAGAGTTTTACAGTCCAAAAACTGAGCTCAGTCTCATTGAAACGCTGTGCCGTGATCCTGAACGATCCGTTCAAGCCAAACATCACAAAAACACATTAGACGAAACTGTTTTGGATGAAGAAATAGGAAAAAACAACAAGCCACTTAATAAATGCTTGGTTGTTTTCAACCCAACGTTGGGTCAAAAATGGACAAACTCAACCGTTGAGTTTACACGGGTTGAAAAAAACAGATATTTTTCCTAAATGTGTGTTGTGGGGTCCAATCATTTTTTAATCAATTAACAAAATTTTGCATTATTACCTTATAAAATGTATTTAAATACAGTGACAATGTCTTTGCTGTAAAAATATCGAAACGTCATCCTTAAAGACGCAAGAAGATGAGCACTGGATTTACTGTAAAACAGACACGCATTAAGAACAAGATTTACTCGATAGCTGTGGCACAAACATCAAGAGCCAGCTTCTTGTTTCAAATGCTTTTACCGGTCCAACCCCATAAAATATCCAGTTGAATAAACAAATTGGTTTCCTTGAACCTCCACCAGTCAACTTTCCACTGAAATACATTTTGGCAACCGTCTAGCAATGTTACTGTACCTCCAATTATACGTCTATT
The DNA here is from genome assembly GCF_947034865.1 of Barbatula barbatula. Classification (NCBI taxonomy): domain Eukaryota; kingdom Metazoa; phylum Chordata; class Actinopteri; order Cypriniformes; family Nemacheilidae; genus Barbatula; species Barbatula barbatula. The sequence goes on from NC_136776.1 coordinate 21,138,397, forward strand.
ATTCCAATGCCGAAGCACAAATGACATTTGAAAAGACGTTTTTAAGATGCATTTTGGACCCCACTCGCCATTCTCTAGATATCCATCACAATGTGCTTTTAAGAACCTAGCGCTGATGGCCATTGCACTTCTGGCTACACAAAAGCCCAACAATGGGATTGACAGACGTGTGGTTTGCGACCCATGCGTGTGGATGTGATCTCTCTCATCGTAGATGTACCGTTTATCCTGACAACCAGACAAAAGCATCAAACCAGACAAACGAAACTCAAAACCTGCTCTCACGCTGACTGCACTTCAGTTAACGCCTGCTGTCATAGAAACATGTGAATGGGTGTAACAGTGAAAATCATCACAAACCATCAGTTCATGCTTTTAATATCAGTGCGAGTTTCTCGATGTTTCAGCACGTGCACAAGGAAACGACCTATTTTGTTCGCTAACAGTACTGAGCCCTTTCTCTCTCTCAGAGGAGTCTCCGTCGAGAGCCAAAAGTGCAGAGCGTGCCAGCGTGGCATTTCATCACCGTCTAGAGAGACGGTAATAGACACCACTGGCACAAACAAACACACACAGACAAGTTCGCCGGATGGCACGGAAACCTGGGCTATCTTCACTGCTGGCACGCCTGGAGTGAGATAACCTCGCGGAGAGAGAGAAAGCCCAGGTGAAACGCGCCGTGTTCGGACGGATAACATCGGCGAGCAACTGCGAGTATGCTTTAATCAGACGAATTTGCAGAAGGTGATGCGAGATAATGTCAGTCCGGTTCTGATTTCATCTAGAGTTAAAGAAAATAAATCACTAGGAACTGGGAATTGCATTAACGTGCATCAACAACGTTAACGTTATTAACGCAATGCTCTGAGATACAGGAAAGTTTCAGAAGATGAAATATGTCAACGTAGGCGTGAAATTAAGTCGGTACACATTTGATGTTACCAATATCAGTGAGATGGTTTCATTCTTCGTCACACAAAAACAATTAAACATTATTAATCATAATGTATACTTTTATTATTACAAAAATAAAAAACTATTATTACGATAAAAAATAAAACATTATTATGAATACATACGAATAACATAAATAATAATAATAATTACAAATTATTATTATTTTTTTGTTGTTATTATTACTATTTTTAGATGTTTTGACATTTTAAAACATCCTACAATCCAAATGTAGCATGTGTGATGAATATTTTTATACACAGAAAAAAAAACGCAAAGCTAACATACAGAAAAGACTCACAGAAACGGTCCCTGCCTTTCTTCAATACTGTAAAAAAACTCTTGAAGAAGAGTGCATCTATTCAGAGGAACGTAAATGAGAACGTGTTCTTGCGTGGGCACAGCCGTTCACACATTGGCTTGCCGTTTCTCTAACATGAGGACCACAATGGGGATTTGTTCAAGCCTGCGGACAGTAAAGCTTGCATTTATCATTGTGTCAATGTGCTATAAAGAACCGTTTGATAACTCTGAGCAGGAGAATTTTTCTCCGTTGGCTTCCAGCCGCACTCGGTTGAATCTCTATGTACAATAGTCACTTTCATTTAAAAATGTTGATTTGATCTTTTGGAGAACGACAGTGACGTGTCTCTCTGGAAGATCACGTCGGTCTCGCAATCACGATTAAAGGAAACACGAACCACAACTACATGTCTCCAAAAACTCACAAATTTAACAATAGTAATGGTGAAGTTTGCCTTAAAAGACATTACTAACAAGTCTTAACCGCGAATAGAAAAAATATAAATCATTGTCAACTTAAATTGTCAAGAAATTAGCTCTGTTCAGTGTGGGTTTAAGCTGTAAACAAAAGAAATCCGTCAGCTGAATTGGCTGCACAGTGTGTCATCGCAGCGAGAATGTCAAAAACGCAGTCAGGGAGAGTGAGCAAGTCATCTTCACTCGCTGTCAAGCGCCGGATGACTCAATGGGGGTTTAGCCTATATAAAGCACAATGAGTCAGAGGTGGTTATAGTGACTACACACACACACACGTCTGCACATGTCGACCGATAGTGCAATCACGCATGCACAACCCTTAGATAAAGCACTGGGGTGGGGTACCATGGTCCTTTGAGAGACTACATACTGACACCAAATAATCCGTGGTATTGTTGTTGTGCAACATGATCAAAAAGGTTTTACAATGGTATCTTTTAAAAAAGTCCTGGGACAGTTCCAACCATCGTGGTGGTACTACGGTAGAGTAATCTCAGATAGCACAGGTACATCTGTAAGTAACATGTCTGCTAAAGATCTGGAAAACATCTGCTAAACGTTGTAGAAAGAGCAATCTAAATCACAAACATCTTACAGGCATCTTATAGATGTCTTTTAAGACGTATGACAGCAGACGTCTCAGAGATGTATTGCAGATGAGCAAACAATAAAAATAAACGTTTTGCAGACATCACATAGACGTATCCCCATGTGTGTATGTGTGGTATCAGGGATGGTAGTACGGGGGTACGCGGATATAAACCACGGTACTGAATTTAATAAGTAGTACTACAAGACATAAAAAAGTCCATAAATCCGCCATGGTTAAACGTTTAAAAACCACGGTACTGTTTTACAAGCACTCCCACGCACATTATCTGGACAAAGAGCCTTCCAGATGGCAAGAAGTCACTGTGGCTGAACACACACACATGCATCGAACTTTTGCCAAGTCAAACTTTGTTTTTGTGACAGATTTAAACTTCACTCCATTAACTCTCAACTCCACCTGCCAACTTTCTAAAGCCTGAAACAGCATTATACAAACGGATTAATAAACATTGATGTAGCTAAACTCACAGGCGTATCTTCACCGACAGTTCGTTTCTTAAGACTTTCCTGTCATCATTTGTGAACCCTCGTGTCATTGAAAACTTGTTTATGACTTTTTCTTCTGTGGAAGACAAGATGATAATTTGTAAAATGTGGTTTTGTGTTCATGAAATGAAAGTCAATGAGGGTCAATGTTGTTTGGTTACCAAAACACCTTCTTTTGTGCAGAAGAACGAAAGTCACACAGGTTAGAAATGACATGAAGGTGATTAATACTGAAAAAACTTTTATTTTTGAAGCAAATAACCTTTTAACAACCTTCTCCACCTCTAAAAAAACAATACAAATACATTGCGCAAGCGTAATTCCGTAGCGCTGACGAAAACAGCAGCCTGTTTAAAAGCAAATACTTGCCGCTTAAACTACAAATACTTCATTTTCTCTCATGGTCGTTTATCATCTCGGACTTGAAGGGAAATCAATGGAAAGCAATAAATAGGGCAAGAACTGTGGAAGAAAACTGTGTGTGTGTGTGTGGGCTGTGTTAGTGTGTTTTTCTTTACCGTGATGTATAAAGACTGCTGTGTTTACCCTAAGATCTGTGGGGGATTGTGGACTTTGGAAGGGGTACAGTCGGCGAGTTACTTATCTGCGCAAACTGCCTCATTTCAAGAACATATTACATACCATTACATATTTAAGAAATACAAGTTCAACTTCGAGACATGTTTCAGCTTGGAGGACGTGTCTGTACCTGCCACGTTGACTTTCTCAGGGCTGACGGGATTGGGTCCGGGGGTCGTGGTTCCGTTGGTCAGGTTGCTGCTGGTCCCATTGTAGATGATGTTGTCCACTTTTGTCTCCAGCTTTGATAATCTCTGCATTATATTATCCAAAAGAACAGCCAATGTCTTCTTTAGATCTTCAAAACAAACAATAAAAAACAATCAAATCACGTGAGACTAGCATACAACAATCGAACAGAAAAGAACGGGATATAACAGAACAAAATGGAATGGAAAGAGAAAATTATATTATAGTATAGGATAGAATAAAATAGAAAATAAATAATAAAGCAGAACAACATAGAATACAGTATGTACATAAAATGCTGTTTTTTTTATCTTCACTGGGTTAAATTAACCAAAAACGATGGGTTGTCCCTTTTTGACACAACTCTAGTAGTATATGAGAACAGAATAGAATAAAACAGAATAGAATAGACTAGGATATATGAAAATAGACAGAAACGGAACACGATAGAATTAAAATGAATTCCTTAGAACAGATGGCAAGGAAAAAAATAGAAAAACACAGTACAGGTTCTATAGAATAAAACTGAATATAATACAAGGGAATACAATAGAAAAGAACAAGACAGGATAGAATAGAACAGTGTAGAATAGAATGCAGAAAATAAGTCAAATTTACCTTTGTTACAAGATTTAAAGTTTTTATTTATTATGATTTTACATGTTCACTATGGTAATCTCACTATTTGGATCACTCAAGCATCAAAATGTAATTTACTGATAATGTTACAAGAGAGAGACTGAGAGAGCGAGAGGTATAACAAACACATATTATCCCATTTACACCTACTGCTATAAACAAGAGGAACTGGTATTAACTCTTCCTATTCCTAGCTCAAATGTTTAATCATCTAGTCCATTTCGAATATTTGATATAGCCTCTTTAAAAAACTCTCACTAGCAAAACCAAATCCGGGTGGATTTGCTTTGAACACGCCAGACAGACAGATGGGTCGAGCGGTTATAATCCATATTCCTATGTCGCACATGCAGTTTCTCACAGTGAGAAGGACGACGTTATACCATCACGACACACCCTCGGACTAAATCTTTTTAGGAGTACTTCAGGACGGGTCGTGGGCCCACTAAACTTTTAGAGTGAAAGACTCCAGAACTGTAAGACTAGACCTGAGAAATATTTGTCTGGTGATGCGTTTTGATTCTGAACAATACCATGCAGTGTCATACCGGACCTTTTTCTATCCATTTCTCTCTTTCTCACTTTCACCCAGTTGATGTAATCCTTTCTGTCTCTCTCTCATGTCACCTGTCTGTCCTTCTGCTCTATTGACTACAGATACACTGCATTTCCAGAAGACACTCGTATACAGAGCAGGATTAATTTATAGACTGTCAGATGCAGATATACATTACACACAAAAGCCGAAGCTTTTGTTTACAGAACCATTAAAAAGCTGCTCAGTATAATAATATAACAACATAGAGAAGCCTATACCAGAACTAGGGGTTTAAATCTTATATTATACAAAAACATGACAGACAATAAATAGTTCAAATTAGATGTAAATTAGAGAAATTAATATTATAATAAAATATTAAATACAGAATAATAAATATGTTGCACTGATACAGCAGATAGACGCGAGTCAAAACATTACTACAGATTATAGAATGTACAATCATAAAGGCAAAACTCTAGTTTTAATTTAATTTAAGCACTAAGAACCCTACTCAATTTGACCAAAGTGCCTTCCATAAAGCAACATATCAAAAATACAAAAACATATATATCCTATACAACAAACTATGGATTACTACAACAGCTTTACACAAACGCTTCCAAATTCCTGCTTTTTTTGCCAATGGAGACCAACTAAAACAACTGCTTTCCGTCTCAAGAGAAACACAATCCATCTCTTTAACCAGGCAGCATGGTTTAATTCAATTGGGTTAAGACGGGTCTCTCATATTGCGATAAAAAATAAATGAAGTAAGACTCCTCATTCGCTGAGAGCTGAGCTGCCTCAAACCAACAACAGTAAATGAACAGTAATACTGACACTTTGCTTCTATAAATGTCACAAATAAACGACTAAAACAAACTATTGCTTGTATGTGTGCAAACAAAACCTCTTCTTTCGTTAAAGCGCAGACACGTTACTTTATTCCTCTGACATATATACAATTCTCCACCATTAAAGACAGGCACTTCATTTTATGGATGCTAATAAAGACCGAGCGAGTTCATCATCTTAAATTTTCCTAGGGGGAAAATAAATTGGTTTGGGATGACAAAAGACTTTGAATGATATTGATGATTATTCCGTAACCTCGGTGGGACCAAAAAGCATAATGTTTGCGTTGCCTTTTTAGACACTTGTGCAAATATTGGCTCAGTTGTGTATGTAAATGAACGATGTTTACTTTTTCTTCATGTTCTTCAGCTTTAGAAAAACGGAGTTACGTCTCAAAGCTAAGGTTTTAATGAGCAGTGTCTTTCACCCACCGCAGTGTTTGTCTCTGCATGATAATGTTGCCTCTGCACTGACATTTTACCTGCCGGAGCACGGCACGCCATGAAGGTCAAATGTCTCCCGCGCGAAACACCTCCCACTCAACTACAACCCCCTAAACAAAAACATGAAGTGATTACACTTCTAATCCCACCTGTGAAACAAGTTATTTAGAGTGAGGAATGCTGGGCGTGCTTGCAAGAAGCCGTGATTTGCGTTTTAGCTTCTGCGGATCAATAGTCGCCGTAATGAGGCTTCCCGCCCAGCAGAGCTCCTCTATTAGAAGCATGAATAACTTATCGATGGCTCTGAGGTGAAAGAAAGCATCCCCATGAGCTAAATATATGTAAAAAAACATTAACCGTATCAGCCTGATGGGTTTGTTTCTGTGGTGCAGTAGAGGAAGAACACAACAGAGAAAGACAGAGCTGTAATGTAACCGGCCGCAACGCTGCGGCAGGGAAGATTTATGCAGCTGATATGGAAAGTTCCCTGCAATGTCACTACGGGATGCAAATTTCATGCACACTGCAGTCTCCGGGAGCTGACGTGGTTGCCTCCAGTGACTTGGTTTTTATGGTTAAAGTGTAAATTAATTGAAATGTTTCAGTAGCTTGATTAACTAAACGTTGCAATGGTAAGTTAGAGGTTGGGGTTTTAACCATATGAGTCACGTTTCACCTTTATTCAAGAAGAAAGTTTGATAATGTGGTTTTGTGTCCATGCAATGAAGTCAATGGGGGTTTCGAAATATTTGGCAGGTAAAAGGTAAACTATTTCTATCCAAAGTGTCAATTATATGAATTACTATAATTGAACCGCAAACGTATACCCAAGGAACCAACAATAAGGACGACTCACCGTACGCTGTCATGGTGCCCACGTAGGGCCCGTCCATCACGCTTTGGTTCTCCTCCGCGAGAGCCTTGATGTATCGCTTGCTCAGGTCCAATATCTGCAACCGCAGCTGGATGCTGCTCTCGTGCGTCGCCCTCTGCTGGATGGTAAAATGGAGCAGCATCATCCCCCATATGAAGCCGAAACTCACCAGGAAGAAACCCAGCTTTTGGGAGGAGAGCTTCCACAGGAACACGGAGCCCATGGTGAGGGAGTTCGTTCGTGCGGTTCAGGACGTGTTCAGCATCACGGTGGCCTCAGAGAGGATTCTTCAGGTTTATTCCTCGCTGTAGCCCTTTCAAGCTACCGGATATACCATAGCAGTGAAGATGCTGGAAAAGAGTGCAAAGGAAAAAATGTAACTTACAAATTTCCAAGAATACAAAAGAGGGACTGGGAAACAATTGTAACATGCAAAACAATTGACACACATTTTTGCTGCTCGGCTTACTGTGAAGTCGTATGGGGAAGTTGAGATAGAAGAGGACGTACAATACAAATGTTGTTTAAAACAAAACACCTGAACAGGAAAAGCAGGAATGATCCGTTGTGAGGGTGAGGTACTTCAAGAACAACAGATACATTCCGAATAATTTGTGATAATCTTACCGTAAGCAAACAATTCAACATAAACTTAAAGGAACAGTTCCCCCAAAAATGAAACTCAACTACAAGTTATTCCAAATCTGTATGAATTTCTTTGTTTTGATGAACACAGAGAAAGATATTTGGAAGAATGCTTGTAACCAAACAACCAAGTAGGAAAAAAAATCGCTTTGCGCATTACTTTGCTCTGTTGAACACAAAAGACATTTTGAAGAATGTAGGAAAGCAAACAGTTCTGGGGCACTTTTGACAACCATCGTCATTTTCCTGCTATGGTAGTCAATGGTGACCCAGAACTGTTTGGTTACAAGCATTCTTACAAATATCTTTCTCTGTGTTCATCAGAACAAAGCAATTTATTCAGATCTCGAAGGTGAGTAAATTATGACAGAACTTACATTTTTTTGTGAACTGTCCCTTTAAGGAAACATTACGCTTACTATTGCAATGAAAGTGAATGGGGACTGGGTCCATAATGGAACTCTTCTGTAGAGTTTTAAAATATTTGGGTAAGAAACGAACCAAATATATTCTTCAAACACATTTACATTAAAAAACAGCCACTTTTACAAGTTTGAAAAGACATAAGAATGAAAACATAATCGTATGTTTATGGTGAACTGTCCCTTGAAAACTCCTTACCGCTACCAATTCAAAACGAACCAGGCAAACAAAAGAACCAAACAGTCCATGTCGACATCCCATGACATTACCCATGTTGCCTGGCTACGTGACATCACAATGGATGACCACATGACCAAACGAACACGGACTCCAGCGTTTCACACCATTGGGATAAAACAGCAAATCTTTTCAAGAGAAAACAAATTGTGAGCCGGCATTCCAATGAGCGGAGTGTGTGTTGAAATCTGTAGCTTACTTCTGAGAATAAAAGACAAAGCTATTTTAGGTCAACACAAATATGCTTGTTTGCATTTGGGCTCAGATTCAAATACAGTCAGCGAAAATGTGTGACTTGACATAGGGGTAAAGGTCAACTACGCATGTTCAAACCACTAACTGTTTACATTAGGGTTGAGATGTTAATGGCCATATAATCCCGGGATGAATCAATTGTACTGTTCAACTATATCTGACCTTTGACTCGATAAATGCGATCAACAATGACAAAAAAGGGGCTTGTTTGCCAAAATGTGCATTTGGAAACCCAGACACAACTTTTTTTGCTGCCAATGTACCAAATATCAATGAACACTGACCAAAGATTTTAAACAAAAGCTTCATATATTGGAAATTCGAAACCTGCTTAAGTACTTATTCTAAATAAAATCACAGATAACAAAAAATCCCACACACAATGAGACGGCACATAACCAGAGAAAACAGGTCAGGACCTACTTTTCCATAAAACAGTGGAGGTTAAAATCGACATCTGATCCCCGGTCCACTGTGGGTCCGCGGACACCTCCCAAAGCTTCATATAAAGATAATACGTATCCTAAATGCTTCTCTAACATCACATTCGATTATTAAACAATGACCAGTGTTCCAGAAAATGATCCATTAGGTCATCCGCTTAAATGTATATATGTAACCAACACCAGCAACACCCTTCCATTGACATCCTGCATTATTTAAACATTTATGAAGCGTACAATACATGAATCCAGCGTGGGAGATGTTGTGGTTCGGTGTCGTAGACAAATAAACAGATTCACATCATTGTAAAACATTAAGGTCGGTTTCACATTTTGTTCGATTGCCTGGTCCGAACCCTAGTTCGCTTGTAACGACAACGCAGGAGAAGGCGTCAAAATGCATAGCATTGCTCGCGTCACTTTCATACATTTATGTTTTTGAAATGTTAGTCTGGTTTCCAAAGTGAAGACCGCCCTAATATGTTTTTTCTACATCTGAAGGAAACAATTTGATAAATCTCGTCTTACAGGATTGGGATACAGAATGAGACATGGAACGTTCCATAACTCGCCAAAAAGACAAAAGCATCTTTCGTCTGTTTAAGATTCAAATCTTAAAGTTCAACTCATACAGAGACTGAATTCAATGTGAAATTTCGGAGAAGGCGCCACATCAATTTCAACGGCACTAAGATTCGTCTTAAATGGGGTTTCGCAATCGTAACATTACAGAGAGCTTTTTTTTTTTTAAAAACGCAATATAACACACAATAATTCACAGTGAAAGCAAAAGATAGTAAATCGTATTACGTTCAATCTCTGTACACACAACCCTGAGACAGGCAAATGTCCTCTGTTATCTCATACAGACACACCCAAAAGAATGGTTCTGTGTCTGAAATGTAGCTGGCCGTTCAAACATCGCATTGACGAAACGTATATCTATTTCACAAAGTGAGATACGCTAAGAAGCATTCAAAACCGACGTAAGAATAAGATAAGAAGCTTTAATGGAATATGACGTGGCCAATCGTGCCACAAGCAAATCGCAAATGGCCTACCTACTTTGCAAATGCAAACGCAGCTAAACACTCCACCTACATTTCATTTGCATCAAAACAGGCGTTTCAATTGGTTCTTTGGGAGAGGCTTTGGATGAAAGGTATCGAAACGTTGACAAATAATTCACAATAGGAGCTGGGAACATTTAAAAGGATCGATAAAAGTTGTGGTGAAACACACACCCAGGCTCTGATGGCACAGTACTTAGTTATTAGATTAAATTAGATCTCAGCCAAGCTACAAAAACTCAGACCACATCTTAATGAAATTCTATAACACAATTATCCATTTTCCAAGTCATCGTAATTTGATCGCTCAAACTGCTAGGAAGCACACAATGGAACGACTTTATCCGACACATTCCAGCTCAGGATTCGTTTGATGACTTTTACGATATGTTTACCAAATAAACAGACTATAATTAATACATAGCATTCCATCGGCCTAGCAAACGTAAGCACCTTGTTGCGTCACAATGCAAATTATAGTCTGTTTGTTTACAAACGTCGCAACTGACCAATAAGCAAAACGTAATTCACCACCGAATGTCGGCTTCGAATACCTTTCGATGAATTGTCTAATGCAACCTCCCGTTTCATTTTCAGCCATTGCCGTCTCAAATGCGAGAGCCAGCAACACTGGAACATTCCAGACCGTGACGGTAACATTCTAGAACATACGAGTTAAAGTAATAGTTCACCAAAAAATCACTTAAAATTCTACATTCACAAAACATTAAATCGTAGAATATCGCTTATTGCTCTCCGAACTCTTTGTAAGTCGCTTTGGATAAAAGCGTCTGCTAAATGACTAAATGTAAATGTAACTATACAACACAATCAGCGTACAGTTAAAGGACCTTTTTTCTTGATCTACACACTCAGCTGAAATGATCCCCGCAGAGGCCCGGTGTCAGAAAGATTGTCAAGAGAGAACTTCCTGAATGCAAAATGCATTCTGACAGCTTGCGCCCACATTTCACACAATACAGAATCAGTGTCATCGTGGTCAGTTCAGCTGTGTTTGTCTGTTCCCTGCCTTTGGGTGATGAATGTTAAATAAACGGTTGATGTAACGCTGGATTTGCA